>NC_083232.1:39433599-39733599 GCF_032191835.1 Heteronotia binoei | reverse complement strand
AATATTGAGTTTGGGTTTAGGGATGGGTAAGATGTATTTTTAATATCACACTGAATGGTACACTCTTGATGGGGAAAAATTTTGGATGTTTTTCCATTCTCCATTATAGCCTATGAGATTCATTAGAATGAATGGGCCCATATGGTAAGGGTTAGGGTTAGGGTTAGGGTTAGAGTTCTGGACACACATATGTTTGGTTTAAAATTGGGGTCTGGTTTAGGGTTGGGTAAGATGTATTTTTAATATCACACTGAACGGTAAAATTTTGATGGGGAAAAATTTTGGATGTTTTTCCATTCTCCATTATAGCCTATGAGATTCATTAGAATGAATGGGCCCATATGGTAAGGGTTAGGGTTAGAGTTCAGGACACACATATGTTTGGTTTAAAATTGGGGTCTGGTTTAGGGTTGGGTAAGATGTATTTTTAATATCACACTGAATGGTACACTCTTGATGGGGAAAATTTTTGGATGTTTTTCCATTCTCCATTATAGCCTATGAGATTCATTAGAATGAATGGGCCCATATGGTAAGGGTTAGGGTTAGGGTTAGAGTTCAGGACACACTTATGTTTGGGTGAATATTGGGTTTGGGTTTAGGGATGGGTAAGATGTATTTTTAATATCACACCGAATGGTACACTCTTGATGGGGAAAAATTTTGGATGTTTTTCCATTCTCCATTATAGCCTATGAGATTCATTAGAATGAATGGGCCCATATGGTAAGGGTTAGGGTTAGGGTTAGAGTTCAGGACACACATATCTTTGGGTGAATATTGGGTTTGGGTTTAGGGATGGGTAAGATGAATTTTTAATATCACACTGAATGGTACACTATTGATGGGGAAAAATTTTGGATGTTTTCCATTCTCCATTATAGCCTATGAGATTCATTAGAATGAATGGGCCCATATGCTAAGGGTTAGGGTTAGGGTTAGAGTTCAGGACACACTTATGTTTGGGTGAATATTGGGTTTGGGTTTAGGGATGGGTAAGATGAATTTTTAATATCACACTGAATGGTACACTCTTCATGGGGAAAAATTTTGGATGTTTTTCCATTCTCCATTATAGCCTATGAGATTCATTAGAATGAATGGGCCCATATGGTAAGGGTTAGGGTTAGGGTTAGAGTTCAGGACACACATATCTTTGGGTGAATATTGGGTTTGGGTTTAGGGATGGGTAAGATGAATTTTTAATATCACACTGAATGGTACACTATTGGTGGGGAGAAATTTTGGATGTTTTTCCATTCTCCATTATAGCCTATGAGATTCATTAGAATGAATGGGCCCATATGGTAAGGGTTAGGGTTAGGGTTAGAGTTCAGGACACACTTATGTTTGGGTGAATATTGGGTTTGGGTTTAGGGATGGGTAAGATGTATTTTTAATATCACACTGAATGGTACACTCTTGATGGGGAAAAATTTTGGATGTTTTTCCATTCTCCATTATAGCCTATGAGATTCATTAGAATGAATGGGCCCATATGGTAAGGGTTAGGGTTAGGGTTAGAGTTCAGGACACACATATCCTTGGGTGAATATTGGGTTTGGGTTTAGGGATGGGTAAGATGTATTTTTAATATCACACTGAATGGTACACTCTTGATGGGGAAAAATTTTGGATGTTTTTCCATTCTCCATTATAGCCTATGAGATTCATTAGAATGAATGGGCCCATATGGTAAGGGTTAGGGTTAGGGTTAGAGTTCAGGACACACATATGTTTGGTTTAAAATTGGGGTCTGGTTTAGGGTTGGGTAAGATGTATTTTTAATATCACACTGAATGGTACACTCTTGATGGGGAAAAATTTTGGATGTTTTTCCATTCTCCATTATAGCCTATGAGATTCATTAGAATGAATGGGCCCATATGGTAAGGGTTAGGGTTAGGGTTAGAGTTCAGGACACACTTATGTTTGGGTGAATATTGGGTTTGGGTTTAGGGATGGGTAAGATGTATTTTTAATATCACACTGAATGGTACACTCTTGATGGGGAAAAATTTTGGATGTTTTTCCATTCTCCATTATAGCCTATGAGATTCATTAGAATGAATGGGCCCATATGGTAAGGGTTAGGGTTAGAGTTCAGGACACACATATGTTTGGTTTAAAATTGGGGTCTGGTTTAGGGTTGGGTAAGATGTATTTTTAATATCACACTGAATGGTACACTCTTGATGGGGAAAAATTTTGGATGTTTTTCCATTCTCCATTATAGCCTATGAGATTCATTAGAATGAATGGGCCCATATGGTAAGGGTTAGGGTTAGGGTTAGAGTTCAGGACACACTTATGTTTGGGTGAATATTGGTTTTGGGTTTAGGGATGGGTAAGATGAATTTTTAATATCACACTGAATGGTACACACTTGATGGGGAAAAATTTTGGATGTTTTTCCATTCTCCATTATAGCCTATGAGATTCATTAGAATGAATGGGCCCATATGGTAAGGGTTAGGGTTAGAGTTCAGGACACACTTATGTTTGGGTGAATATTGGGTTTGGGTTTAGGGATGGGTAAGATGTATTTTTAATATCACACTGAATGGTACACTCTTGATGGGGAAAAATTTTGGATGTTTTTCCATTCTCCATTATAGCCTATGAGATTCATTAGAATGAATGGGCCCATATGGTAAGGGTTAGGGTTAGGGTTAGAGTTCAGGACACACATATCTTTGGGTGAATATTGGGTTTGGGTTTAGGGATGGGTAAGATGAATTTTTAATATCACACTGAATGGTACACTATTGATGGGGAAAAATTTTGGATGTTTTTCCATTCTCCATTATAGCCTATGAGATTCATAAGAATGAATGGGCCCATATGGTAAGGTTTAGGGTTAGGGTTAGAGTTCAGGACACACTTCTGTTTGGTTTAAAATTGGGGTCTGGTTTAGGGTTGGGTAAGATGTATTTTTAATATCACACTGAATGGTACACTCTTGATGGGGAAAAATTTTGGATGTTTTTCCATTCTCCATTATAGCCTATGAGATTCATTAGAATGAATGGGCCCATATGGTAAGGGTTAGGGTTAGGGTTAGAGTTCAGGACACACTTATGTTTGGGTGAATATTGGGTTTGGGTTTAGGGATGGGTAAGATGAATTTTTAATATCACACTGAATGGTACACTCTTGATGGGGAAAAATTTTGGATGTTTTTCCATTCTCCATTATAGCCTATGAGACTCATTAGAATGAATGGGCCCATATGGTAAGGGTTAGGGTTAGGGTTAGAGTTCAGGACACACATATGTTTGGTTTAAAATTGGGGTCTGGTTTAGGGTTGGGTAAGATATATTTTTAATATCACACTGAATGGGACACTCTTGATGGGGAAAAATTTTGGATATTTTTCCATTCTCCATTATAGCCTATGAGATTCATTAGAATGAATGGGCCCATATGGTAAGGGTTAGGGTTAGGCTTAGAGTTCAGGACACACTTATGTTTGGGTGAATATTGGGTTTGGGTTTAGGGACGGGTAAGATGTATTTTTAATATCACACTGAATGGTACACTCTTGATGGGGGAAAATTTTGGATGTTTTTCCATTCTCCATTATAGCCTATGAGATTCATTAGAATGAATGTGCCCATATGGTAAGGGTTAGGGTTAGGGTTAGAGTTCAGGACACACTTATGTTTGGGTGAATATTGGGTTTGGGTTTAGGGATAGGTAAGATGTATTTTTAATATCACACTGAATGGTACACTCTTCATAGGGAAAAATTTTGGATGTTTTTCCATTCTCCATTATAGCCTATGAGATTCATTAGAATGAATGGGCCCATATGGTAAGGGTTAGGGTTAGGGTTAGAGTTCAGGACACACATATGTTTGGTTTAAAATTGGGGTCGGGTTTAGGGTTGGGTAAGATGTATTTTTAATATCACACTGAATGGTACACTCTTGATGGGGAAAAATTTGGGATGTTTTTCCATTCTCCATTATAGCCTATGAGATTCATTAGAATGAATGGGCCCATATGGTAAGGGTTAGGGTTAGGGTTAGAGTTCAGGACACACTTATGTTTGGGAGAATATTGGGTTTGGGTTTAGGGATGGGTAAGATGTATTTTTAATATCACACTGAATGGTACACTCTTGATGGGGAAAAATTTTGGATGTTTTTCCATTCTCCATTATAGCCTATGAGATTGATTAGAATGAATGGCCCATATGGTAAGGGTTTGGGTTAGAGTTCAGGACACACATATCTTTGGGTGAATATTGGGTTTGGGTTTAGGGATGGTAAGATGAATTTTTAATATCACACTGAATGGTACACTCTTGATGGGGAAAAATTTTGGATGTTTTTCCATTCTCCATTACAGCCTATGAGATTCATTAGAATGAATGGGCCCATATGGTAAGGGTTAGGGTTAGAGTTCAGGACACACTTATGTTTGGGTGAATATTGGGTTTGGGTTTAGGGATGGGTAAGATGAATTTTTAATATCACACTGAATGGTACACTCTTGATGGGGAAAAATTTTGGATGTTTTTCCATTCTCCATTATAGCCTATGAGATTCATTAGAATGAATGGGCCCATATGGTAAGGGTTAGGGTTAGGGTTAGAGTTCAGGACACACTTATGTTTGGGTGAATATTGGGTTTGGGTTTAGGGATGGGTAAGATGTATTTTTAATATCACACTGAATGGTACACTCTTGATGGGGAAAAATTTTGGATGTTTTTCCATTCTCCATTATAGCCTATGAGATTCATTAGAATGAATGGGCCCATATGGTAAGGATTAGGGTTAGGGTTAGAGTTCAGGACACACATATCTTTGGGTGAATTTTGGGTTTGGGTTTAGGGATGGGTAAGATGGATTTTTAATATCACACTGAATGGTACACTATTGATGGGGAAAAAATTTGGATGTTTTTCCATTCTCCATTATAGCCTATGAGATTCATTAGAATGAATGGGCCCATATGGTAAGGGTTAGGGTTAGGGTTAGAGTTCAGGACACACTTATGTTTGGTTTAAAATTGGGGTCTGGTTTAGGGTTGGGTAAGATGTATTTTTAATATCACACTGAATGGTACACTCTTGATGGGGAAAAATTTTGGATGTTTTTCCATTCTCCATTATAGCCTATGAGATTCATTAGAATGAATGGGCCCATATGGTAAGGGTTAGGGTTAGGATTAGAGTTCAGGACACACTTATGTTTGGGTGAATATTGGGTTTGGGTTTAGGGATGGGTAAGATGAATTTTTAATATCACACTGAATGGTACACTCTTCATGGGGAAAAATTTTGGATGTTTTTCCATTCTCCATTATAGCCTATGAGATTCATTAGAATGAATGGGCCCATATGGTAAGGGTTAGGGTTAGGGTTAGAGTTCAGGACACACATATGTTTGGTTTAAAATTGGGGTCTGGTTTAGGGTTGGGTAAGATATATTTTTAATATCACACTGAATGGTACACTCTTGATGGGGAAAAATTTTGGATGTTTTTCCATTCTCCATTATAGCCTATGAGATTCATTAGAATGAATGGGCCCATATGGTAAGGGTTAGGGTTAGGGTTAGAGTTCAGGACACACTTATGTTTGGGTGAATATTGGGTTTGGGTTTAGGGATGGGTAAGATGTATTTTTAATATCACACTGAATGGTACACTATTGATGGGGAAAAATTTTGGATGTTTTTCCATTCTCCATTATAGCCTATGAGATTCATTAGAATGAATGGGCCCATATGGTAAGGGTTAGGGTTAGGGTTAGAGTTCAGGACACACATATGTTTGGTTTAAAATTGGGATCTGGTTTAGGGTTGGGTAAGATGTATTTTTAATATCACACTGAATGGTACACTCTTGATGGGGAAAAATTTGGGATGTTTTTCCATTCTCCATTATAGCCTATGAGATTCATTAGAATGAATGGGCCCATATGGTAAGGGTTAGGGTTAGGGTTAGAGTTCAGGACACACTTATGTTTGGGTGAATATTGGGTTTGGGTTTAGGGATGGGTAAGATGTATTTTTAATATCACACTGAATGGTACACTCTTGATGGGGAAAAATTTTGGATGTTTTTCCATTCTCCATTATAGCCTATGAGATTGATTAGAATGAATGGCCCATATGCTAAGGGTTAGGGTTAGAGTTCAGGACACACATATCTTTGGGTGAATATTGGGTTTGGGTTTAGGGATGGGTAAGATGAATTTTTAATATCACACTGAATGGTACACTCTTGATGGGGAAAAATTTTGGATGTTTTTCCATTCTCCATTATAGCCTATGAGATTCATTAGAATGAATGGGCCCATATGGTAAGGGTTAGGGTTAGGGTTAGAGTTCAGGACACACTTATGTTTGGGTGAATATTGGGTTTGGGTTTAGGGATGGGTAAGATGTATTTTTAATATCACACTGAATGGTACACTCTTGATGGGGAAAAATTTTGGATGTTTTTCCATTCTCCATTATAGCCTATGAGATTCATTAGAATGAATGGGCCCATATGGTAAGGATTAGGGTTAGGGTTAGAGTTCAGGACACACATATCTTTGGGTGAATTTTGGGTTTGGGTTTAGGGATGGGTAAGATGGATTTTTAATATCACACTGAATGGTACACTATTGATGGGGAAAAAATTTGGATGTTTTTCCATTCTCCATTATAGCCTATGAGATTCCTTAGAATGAATGGGCCCATATGGTAAGGGTTAGGGTTAGGGTTAGAGTTCAGGACACACTTATGTTTGGGTGAATATTGGGTTTGGGTTTAGGGATGGGTAAGATGAATTTTTAATATCACACTGAATGGTACACTCTTCATGGGGAAAAATTTTGGATGTTTTTCCATTCTCCATTATAGCCTATGAGATTCATTAGAATGAATGGGCCCATATGGTAAGGGTTAGGGTTAGGGTTAGAGTTCAGGACACACTTATGTTTGGTTTAAAATTGGGGTCTGGTTTAGGGTTGGGTAAGATGTATTTTTAATATCACACTGAATGGTACACTCTTGATGGGGAAAAATTTTGGATGTTTTTCCATTCTCCATTATAGCCTATGAGATTCATTAGAATGAATGGGCCCATATGGTAAGGGTTAGGGTTAGGATTAGAGTTCAGGACACACTTATGTTTGGGTGAATATTGGGTTTGGGTTTAGGGATGGGTAAGATGAATTTTTAATATCACACTGAATGGTACACTCTTCATGGGGAAAAATTTTGGATGTTTTTCCATTCTCCATTATAGCCTATGAGATTCATTAGAATGAATGGGCCCATATGGTAAGGGTTAGGGTTAGGGTTAGAGTTCAGGACACACATATGTTTGGTTTAAAATTGGGGTCTGGTTTAGGGTTGGGTAAGATGTATTTTTAATATCACACTGAATGGTACACTCTTGATGGGGAAAAATTTTGGATGTTTTTCCATTCTCCATTATAGCCTATGAGATTCATTAGAATGAATGGGCCCATATGGTAAGGGTTAGGGTTAGGGTTAGAGTTCAGGACACACTTATGTTTGGGTGAATATTGGGTTTGGGTTTAGGGATGGGTAAGATGTATTTTTAATATCACACTGAATGGTACACTATTGATGGGGAAAAATTTTGGATGTTTTTCCATTCTCCATTATAGCCTATGAGATTCATTAGAATGAATGGGCCCATATGGTAAGGGTTAGGGTTAGGGTTAGAGTTCAGGACACACATATGTTTGGTTTAAAATTGGGGTCTGGTTTAGGGTTGGGTAAGATGTATTTTTAATATCACACTGAATGGTACACTCTTGATGGGGAAAAATTTGGGATGTTTTTCCATTCTCCATTATAGCCTATGAGATTCATTAGAATGAATGGGCCCATATGGTAAGGGTTAGGGTTAGGGTTAGAGTTCAGGACACACTTATGTTTGGGTGAATATTGGGTTTGGGTTTAGGGATGGGTAAGATGTATTTTTAATATCACACTGAATGGTACACTCTTGATGGGGAAAAATTTTGGATGTTTTTCCATTCTCCATTATAGCCTATGAGATTGATTAGAATGAATGGCCCATATGCTAAGGGTTAGGGTTAGAGTTCAGGACACACATATCTTTGGGTGAATATTGGGTTTGGGTTTAGGGATGGGTAAGATGAATTTTTAATATCACACTGAATGGTACACTCTTGATGGGGAAAAATTTTGGATGTTTTTCCATTCTCCATTATAGCCTATGAGATTCATTAGAATGAATGGGCCCATATGGTAAGGGTTAGGGTTAGGGTTAGAGTTCAGGACACACTTATGTTTCGGTGAATATTGGGTTTGGGTTTAGGGATGGGTAAGATGAATTTTTAATATCACACTGAATGGTACACTCTTGATGGGGAAAAATTTTGGATGTTTTTCCATTCTCCATTATAGCCTATGAGATTCATTAGAATGAATGGGCCCATATGGTAAGGGTTAGGGTTAGGGTTAGAGTTCAGGACACACTTATGTTTGGGTGAATATTGGGTTTGGGTTTAGGGATGGGTAAGATGTATTTTTAATATCACACTGAATGGTACACTCTTGATGGGGAAAAATTTTGGATGTTTTTCCATTCTCCATTATAGCCTATGAGATTCATTAGAATGAATGGGCCCATATGGTAAGGGTTAGGGTTAGAGTTCAGGACACACATATGTTTGGTTTAAAATTGGGGTTTGGTTTAGGGTTGGGTAAGATGTATTTTTAATATCACACTGAATGGTACACTCTTGATGGGGAAAAATTTTGGATGTTTTTCCATTCTTCATTATAGCCTATGAGATTCATTATAATGAATGGGCCCATATGGTAAAGGTTAGGGTTAGGGTTAGAGTTCAGGACACACTTATGTTTGGGTGAATATTGGGTTTGGGTTTAGGGATGGGTAAGATGTATTTTTAATATCACACTGAATGGTACACTCTTGATGGGGAAAAATTTTGGATGTTTTTCCATTCTCCATTATAGCCTATGAGATTCATTAGAACGAATGGGCCCATATGGTAAGGGTTAGGGTTAGGGTTAGAGTTCAGGACACACATATCTTTGGGTGAATATTGGGTTTGGGTTTAGGGATGGGTAAGATGAATTTTTAATATCACACTGAATGGTACACTATTGATGGGGAAAAATTTTGGATGTTTTCCATTCTCCATTATAGCCTATGAGATTCATTAGAATGAATGGGCCCATATGCTAAGGGTTAGGGTTAGGGTTAGAGTTCAGGACACACATATCTTTGGGTGAATATTGGGTTTGGGTTTAGGGATGGGTAAGATGAATTTTTAATATCACACTGAATGGTACACTCTTCATGGGGAAAAATTTTGGATGTTTTTCCATTCTCCATTATAGCCTATGAGATTCATTAGAATGAATGGGCCCATATGGTAAGGGTTAGGGTTAGGGTTAGAGTTCAGGACACACTTATGTTTGGGTGAATATTGGGTTTGGGTTTAGGGATGGGTAAGATGTATTTTTAATATCACACTGAATGGTACACTCTTGATCGGGAAAAATTTTGGATGTTTTTCCATTCTCCATTATAGCCTATGAGATTCATTAGAATGAATGGGCCCATATGGTAAGGGTTAGGGTTAGGGTTAGAGTTCAGGACACACATATCCTTGGGTGAATATTGGGTTTGGGTTTAGGGATGGGTAAGATGTATTTTTAATATCACACTGAATGGTACACTCTTGATGGGGAAAAATTTTGGATGTTTTTCCATTCTCCATTATAGCCTATGAGATTCATTAGAATGAATGGGCCCATATGGTAAGGGTTAGGGTTAGGGTTAGAGTTCAGGACACACATATGTTTGGTTTAAAATTGGGGTCTGGTTTAGGGTTGGGTAAGATGTATTTTTAATATCACACTGAATGGTACACTCTTGATGGGGAAAAATTTTGGATGTTTTTCCATTCTCCATTATAGCCTATGAGATTCATTAGAATGAATGGGCCCATATGGTAAGGGTTAGGGTTAGGGTTAGAGTTCAGGACACACTTATGTTTGGGTGAATATTGGGTTTGGGTTTAGGGATGGGTAAGATGTATTTTTAATATCACACTGAATGGTACACTCTTGATGGGGAAAAATTTGGGATGTTTTTCCATTCTCCATTATAGCCTATGAGATTCATTAGAATGAATGGGCCCATATGGTAAGGGTTAGGGTTAGGGTTAGAGTTCAGGACACACTTATGTTTGGGAGAATATTGGGTTTGGGTTTAGGGATGGGTAAGATGTATTTTTAATATCACACTGAATGGTACACTCTTGATGGGGAAAAATTTTGGATGTTTTTCCATTCTCCATTATAGCCTATGAGATTGATTAGAATGAATGGCCCATATGGTAAGGGTTAGGGTTAGAGTTCAGGACACACATATCTTTGGGTGAATATTGGGTTTGGGTTTAGGGATGGTAAGATGAATTTTTAATATCACACTGAATGGTACACTCTTGATGGGGAAAAATTTTGGATGTTTTTCCATTCTCCATTATAGCCTATGAGATTCATTAGAATGAATGGGCCCATATGGTAAGGGTTAGGGTTAGAGTTCAGGACACACTTATGTTTGGGTGAATATTGGGTTTGGGTTTAGGGATGGGTAAGATGAATTTTTAATATCACACTGAATGGTACACTCTTGATGGGGAAAAATTTTGGATGTTTTTCCATTCTCCATTATAGCCTATGAGATTCATTAGAATGAATGGGCCCATATGGTAAGGGTTAGGGTTAGGGTTAGAGTTCAGGACACACTTATGTTTGGGTGAATATTGGGTTTGGGTTTAGGGATGGGTAAGATGTATTTTTAATATCACACTGAATGGTACACTCTTGATGGGGAAAAATTTTGGATGTTTTTCCATTCTCCATTATAGCCTATGAGATTCATTAGAATGAATGGGCCCATATGGTAAGGATTAGGGTTAGGGTTAGAGTTCAGGACACACATATCTTTGGGTGAATTTTGGGTTTGGGTTTAGGGATGGGTAAGATGGATTTTTAATATCACACTGAATGGTACACTATTGATGGGGAAAAAATTTGGATGTTTTTCCATTCTCCATTATAGCCTATGAGATTCATTAGAATGAATGGGCCCATATGGTAAGGGTTAGGGTTAGGGTTAGAGTTCAGGACACACTTATGTTTGGTTTAAAATTGGGGTCTGGTTTAGGGTTGGGTAAGATGTATTTTTAATATCACACTGAATGGTACACTCTTGATGGGGAAAAATTTTGGATGTTTTTCCATTCTCCATTATAGCCTATGAGATTCATTAGAATGAATGGGCCCATATGGTAAGGGTTAGGGTTAGGATTAGAGTTCAGGACACACTTATGTTTGGGTGAATATTGGGTTTGGGTTTAGGGATGGGTAAGATGAATTTTTAATATCACACTGAATGGTACACTCTTCATGGGGAAAAATTTTGGATGTTTTTCCATTCTCCATTATAGCCTATGAGATTCATTAGAATGAATGGGCCCATATGGTAAGGGTTAGGGTTAGGGTTAGAGTTCAGGACACACATATGTTTGGTTTAAAATTGGGGTCTGGTTTAGGGTTGGGTAAGATGTATTTTTAATATCACACTGAATGGTACACTCTTGATGGGGAAAAATTTTGGATGTTTTTCCATTCTCCATTATAGCCTATGAGATTCATTAGAATGAATGGGCCCATATGGTAAGGGTTAGGGTTAGGGTTAGAGTTCAGGATACACTTATGTTTGGGTGAATATTGGGTTTGGGTTTAGGGATGGGTAAGATGTATTTTTAATATCACACTGAATGGTACACTATTGATGGGGAAAAATTTTGGATGTTTTTCCATTCTCCATTATAGCCTATGAGATTCATTAGAATGAATGGGCCCATATGGTAAGGGTTAGGGTTAGGGTTAGAGTTCAGGACACACATATGTTTGGTTTAAAATTGGGGTCTGGTTTAGGGTTGGGTAAGATGTATTTTTAATATCACACTGAATGGTACACTCTTGATGGGGAAAAATTTGGGATGTTTTTCCATTCTCCATTATAGCCTATGAGATTCATAAGAATGAATGGGCCCATATGGTAAGGGTTAGGGTTAGGGTTAGAGTTCAGGACACACTTATGTTTGGGTGAATATTGGGTTTGGGTTTAGGGATGGGTAAGATGTATTTTTAATATCACACTGAATGGTACACTCTTGATGGGGAAAAATTTTGGATGTTTTTCCATTCTCCATTATAGCCTATGAGATTGATTAGAATGAATGGCCCATATGCTAAGGGTTAGGGTTAGAGTTCAGGACACACATATCTTTGGGTGAATATTGGGTTTGGGTTTAGGGATGGGTAAGATGAATTTTTAATATCACACTGAATGGTACACTCTTGATGGGGAAAAATTTTGGATGTTTTTCCATTCTCCATTATAGCCTATGAGATTCATTAGAATGAATGGGCCCATATGGTAAGGGTTAGGGTTAGGGTTAGAGTTCAGGACACACTTATGTTTCGGTGAATATTGGGTTTGGGTTTAGGGATGGGTAAGATGAATTTTTAATATCACACTGAATGGTACACTCTTGATGGGGAAAAATTTTGGATGTTTTTCCATTCTCCATTATAGCCTATGAGATTCATTAGAATGAATGGGCCCATATGGTAAGGGTTAGGGTTAGGGTTAGAGTTCAGGACACACTTATGTTTGGGTGAATATTGGGTTTGGGTTTAGGGATGGGTAAGATGTATTTTTAATATCACACTGAATGGTACACTCTTGATGGGGAAAAATTTTGGATGTTTTTCCATTCTCCATTATAGCCTATGAGATTCATTAGAATGAATGGGCCCATATGGTAAGGGTTAGGGTTAGAGTTCAGGACACACATATGTTTGGTTTAAAATTGGGGTTTGGTTTAGGGTTGGGTAAGATGTATTTTTAATATCACACTGAATGGTACACTCTTGATGGGGAAAAATTTTGGATGTTGTTCCATTCTTCATTATAGCCTATGAGATTCATTATAATGAATGGGCCCATATGGTAAAGGTTAGGGTTAGGGTTAGAGTTCAGGACACACTTATGTTTGGGTGAATATTGGGTTTGGGTTTAGGGATGGGTAAGATGTATTTTTAATATCACACTGAATGGTACACTCTTGATGGGGAAAAATTTTGGATGTTTTTCCATTCTCCATTATAGCCTATG
This sequence comes from Heteronotia binoei, assembly GCF_032191835.1. Taxonomy (NCBI): domain Eukaryota; kingdom Metazoa; phylum Chordata; class Lepidosauria; order Squamata; family Gekkonidae; genus Heteronotia; species Heteronotia binoei. The sequence goes on along the minus strand of NC_083232.1, from coordinate 39,720,367 downwards.
AGATTCATTAGAACGAATGGGCCCATATGGTAAGGGTTAGGGTTAGGGTTAGAGTTCAGGACACACATATCTTTGGGTGAATATTGGGTTTGGGTTTAGGGATGGGTAAGATGAATTTTTAATATCACACTGAATGGTACACTATTGATGGGGAAAATTTTTGGATGTTTTCCATTCTCCATTATAGCCTATGAGATTCATTAGAATGAATGGGCCCATATGCTAAGGGTTAGGGTTAGGGTTAGAGTTCAGGACACACTTATGTTTGGGTGAATATTGGGTTTGGGTTTAGGGATGGGTAAGATGAATTTTTAATATCACACTGAATGGTACACTCTTCATGGGGAAAAATTTTGGATGTTTTTCCATTCTCCATTATAGCCTATGAGATTCATTAGAATGAATGGGCCCATATGGTAAGGGTTAGGGTTAGGGTTAGAGTTCAGGACACACATATCTTTGGGTGAATATTGGGTTTGGGTTTAGGGATGGGTAAGATGAATTTTTAATATCACACTGAATGGTACACTATTGGTGGGGAGAAATTTTGGATGTTTTTCCATTCTCCATTATAGCCTATGAGATTCATTAGAATGAATGGGCCCATATGGTAAGGGTTAGGGTTAGGGTTAGAGTTCAGGACACACTTATGTTTGGGTGAATATTGGGTTTGGGTTTAGGGATGGGTAAGATGTATTTTTAATATCACACTGAATGGTACACTCTTGATGGGGAAAAATTTTGGATGTTTTTCCATTCTCCATTATAGCCTATGAGAATCATTAGAATGAATGGGCCCATATGGTAAGTGTTAGGGTTAGGGTTAGAGTTCAGGACACACATATCTTTGGGTGAATATAGGGTTTGGGTTTAGGGATGGGTAAGATGAATTTTTAATATCACACTGAATGGTACACTATAGATGGGGAAAAATTTTGGATGTTTTTCCATTCTCCATTATAGCCTATGAGATTCATTAGAATGAATGGGCCCATATGGTAAGGGTTAGGGTTAGGGTTAGAGTTCAGGACATACATATCTTTGGGTGAATATTGGGTTTGGGTTTAGGGATGGGTAAGATGAATTTTTAATATCACACTGAATGGTACACTATTGATGGGGAAAAATTTTGGATGTTTTTCCATTCTCCATTATAGCCTATGAGATTCATTAGAATGAATGGGCCCATATGGTAAGGGTTAGGGTTAGAGTTCAGGACACACATATGTTTGGTTTAAAATTGGGGTCTGGTTTAGGGTTGGGTAAGATGTATTTTTAATATCACACTGAATGGTACACTCTTGATGGGTCAAAATTTTGGATGTTTTTCCATTCTCCATTATAGCCTATGAGATTCATTAGAATGAATGGGCCCATATGGTAAGGGTTAGGGTTAGGGTTAGAGTTCAGGACACACTTATGTTTGGGTGAATATTGAGTTTGGGTTTAGGGATGGGTAAGATGTATTTTTAATATCACACTGAATGGTACACTCTTGATGGGGAAAAATTTTGGATGTTTTTCCATTCTCCATTATAGCCTATGAGATTCATTAGAATGAATGGGCCCATATGGTAAGGGTTAGGGTTAGGGTTAGGGTTAGAGTTCTGGACACACATATGTTTGGTTTAAAATTGGGGTCTGGTTTAGGGTTGGGTAAGATGTATTTTTAATATCACACTGAACGGTAAAATTTTGATGGGGAAAAATTTTGGATGTTTTTCCATTCTCCATTATAGCCTATGAGATTCATTAGAATGAATGGGCCCATATGGTAAGGGTTAGGGTTAGAGTTCAGGACACACATATGTTTGGTTTAAAATTGGGGTCTGGTTTAGGGTTGGGTAAGATGTATTTTTAATATCACACTGAATGGTACACTCTTGATGGGGAAAATTTTTGGATGTTTTTCCATTCTCCATTATAGCCTATGAGATTCATTAGAATGAATGGGCCCATATGGTAAGGGTTAGGGTTAGGGTTAGAGTTCAGGACACACTTATGTTTGGGTGAATATTGGGTTTGGGTTTAGGGATGGGTAAGATGTATTTTTAATATCACACCGAATGGTACACTCTTGATGGGGAAAAATTTTGGATGTTTTTCCATTCTCCATTATAGCCTATGAGATTCATTAGAATGAATGGGCCCATATGGTAAGGGTTAGGGTTAGGGTTAGAGTTCAGGACACACATATCTTTGGGTGAATATAGGGTTTGGGTTTAGGGATGGGTAAGATGAATTTTTAATATCACACTGAATGGTACACTCTTGATGGGGAAAAATTTTGGATGTTTTTCCATTCTCCATTATAGCCTATGAGATTCATTAGAATGAATGGGCCCATATGGTAAGGGTTAGGGTTAGGGTTAGAGTTCAGGACACACATATGTTTGGTTTAAAATTGGGGTCTGGTTTAGGGTTGGGTAAGATGTATTTTTAATATCACACTGAATGGTACACTCTTGATGGGGAAAATTTTTGGATGTTTTTCCATTCTCCATTATAGCCTATGAGATTCATTAGAATGAATGGGCCCATATGGTAAGGGTTAGGGTTAGGGTTAGAGTTCAGGACACACTTATGTTTGGGTGAATATTGGGTTTGGGTTTAGGGATGGGTAAGATGTATTTTTAATATCACACTGAATGGTACACTCTTGATGGGGAAAAATTTTGGATGTTTTTCCATTCTCCATTATAGCCTATGAGAATCATTAGAATGAATGGGCCCATATGGTAAGTGTTAGGGTTAGGGTTAGAGTTCAGGACACACATATCTTTGGGTGAATATAGGGTTTGGGTTTAGGGATGGGTAAGATGAATTTTTAATATCACACTGAATGGTACACTATAGATGGGGAAAAATTTTGGATGTTTTTCCATTCTCCATTATAGCCTATGAGATTCATTAGAATGAATGGGCCCATATGGTAAGGGTTAGGGTTAGGGTTAGAGTTCAGGACACACATATCTTTGGGTGAATATTGGGTTTGGGTTTAGGGATGGGTAAGATGAATTTTTAATATCACACTGAATGGTACACTATTGATGGGGAAAAATTTTGGATGTTTTTCCATTCTCCATTATAGCCTATGAGATTCATTAGAATGAATGGGCCCATATGGTAAGGGTTAGGGTTAGAGTTCAGGACACACATATGTTTGGTTTAAAATTGGGGTCTGGTTTAGGGTTGGGTAAGATGTATTTTTAATATCACACTGAATGGTACACTCTTGATGGGTCAAAATTTTGGATATTTTTCCATTCTCCATTATAGCCTATGAGATTCATTAGAATGAATGGGCCCATATGGTAAGGGTTAGGGTTAGGGTTAGAGTTCAGGACACACTTATGTTTGGGTGAATATTGAGTTTGGGTTTAGGGATGGGTAAGATGTATTTTTAATATCACACTGAATGGTACACTCTTGATGGGGAAAAATTTTGGATGTTTTTCCATTCTCCATTATAGCCTATGAGATTCATTAGAATGAATGGGCCCATATGGTAAGGGTTAGGGTTAGGGTTAGGGTTAGAGTTCTGGACACACATATGTTTGGTTTAAAATTGGGGTCTGGTTTAGGGTTGGGTAAGATGTATTTTTAATATCACACTGAACGGTAAAATTTTGATGGGGAAAAATTTTGGATGTTTTTCCATTCTCCATTATAGCCTATGAGATTCATTAGAATGAATGGGCCCATATGGTAAGGGTTAGGGTTAGAGTTCAGGACACACATATGTTTGGTTTAAAATAGGGGTCTGGTTTAGGGTTGGGTAAGATGTATTTTTAATATCACACTGAATGGTACACTCTTGATGGGGAAAAATTTTGGATGTTTTTCCATTCTCCATTATAGCCTATGAGATTCATTAGAATGAATGGGCCCATATGGTAAGGGTTAGGGTTAGGGTTAGAGTTCAGGACACACTTATGTTTGGGTGAATATTGGGTATGGGTTTAGGGTTGGGTAAGATGTATTTTTAATATCACACTGAATGGTGCACTCTTGATGGGTCAAAATTTTGGATATTTTTCCATTCTCCATTATAGCCTATGAGATTCATTAGAATGAATGGGCCCATATGGTAAGTGTTAGGGTTAGGGTTAGAGTTCAGGACACACTTATGTTTGGGTGAATATTGGGTTTGGGTTTAGGGATGGGTAAGATGTATTTTTAATATCACACTGAATGGTACACTATTGATGGGGAAAAATTTTGGATGTTTTTCCATTCTCCATTATAGCCTATGAGATTCATTAGAATGAATGGGCCCATATGGTAAGGGTTAGGGTTAGGGTTAGAGTTCAGGACACACATATCTTTGGGTGAATATTGGGTTTGGGTTTAGGGATGGGTAAGATGAATTTTTAATATCACACTGAATGGTACACTATTGATGGGGAAAAATTTTGGATGTTTTTCCATTCTCCATTATAGCCTATGAGATTCATTAGAATGAATGGGCCCATATGGTAAGGGTTAGGGTTAGAGTTCAGGACACACATATGTTTGGTTTAAAATTGGGGTCTGGTTTAGGGTTGGGTAAGATGTATTTTTAATATCACACTGAATGGTACACTCTTGATGGGTCAAAATTTTGGATGTTTTTCCATTCTCCATTATAGCCTATGAGATTCATTAGAATGAATGGGCCCATATGGTAAGGGTTAGGGTTAGGGTTAGGGTTAGAGTTCTGGACACACATATGTTTGGTTTAAAATTGGGGTCTGGTTTAGGTTTGGGTAAGATGTATTTTTAATATCACACTGAATGGTAAACTCTTGATGGGGAAAAATTTTGGATGTTTTTCCATTCTCCATTATAGCCTATGAGATTCATTAGAATGAATGGGCCCATATGGTAAGGGTTAGGGTTAGAGTTCAGGACACACATATGTTTGGTTTAAAATAGGGGTCTGGTTTAGGGTTGGTTAAGATGTATTTTTAATATCACACTGAATGGTACACTCTTGATGGGGAAAAATTTTGGATGTTTTTCCATTCTCCATTATAGCCTATGAGATTCATTAGAATGAATGGGCCCATATGGTAAGGGTTAGGGTTAGGGTTAGGGTTAGAGTTCAGGACACACTTATGTTTGGGTGAATATTGGGTATGGGTTTAGGGTTGGGTAAGATGTATTTTTAATATCACACTGAATGGTGCACTCTTGATGGGTCAAAATTTTGGATGTTTTTCCATTCTCCATTATAGCCTATGAGATTCATTAGAATGAATGGGCCCATATGGTAAGTGTTAGGGTTAGGGTTAGAGTTCAGGACACACTTATGTTTGGGTGAATATTGGGTTTGGGTTTAGGGATGGGTAAGATGTATTTTTAATATCACACTGAATGGTACACTCTTGATGGGGAAAAATTTTGGATGTTTTTCCATTCTCCATTATAGCCTATGAGATTCATTAGAATGAATGGGCCCATATGGTAAGGGTTAGGGTTAGGGTTAGAGTTCAGGACACACTTATGTTTGGGTGAATATTGGGTTTGGGTTTAGGGATGGGTAAGATGTATTTTTAATATCACACTGAATGGTACACTCTTGATGGGGAAAAATTTTGGATGTTTTTCCATTCTCCATTATAGCCTATGAGATTCATTAGAATGAATGGGCCCATATGGTAAGGGTTAGGGTTAGAGTTCAGGACACACATATGTTTGGTTTAAAATTGGGGTCTGGTTTAGGGTTGGGTTAGATGTATTTTTAATATCACACTGAATGGTACACTCTTGATGGGGAAAAATTTTGGATGTTTTTCCATTCTCCATTATAGCCTATGAGATTCATTAGAATGAATGGGCCCATATGGTAAGGGTTAGGGTTAGGGTTAGAGTTCAGGACACACTTATGTTTGGCTGAATATTGGTTATGGGTTTAGGGATGGGTAAGATGTATTTTTAATATCACACTGAATGGTGCACTCTTGATGGTGAAGAATTTTGGATGTTTTTCCATTCTCCATTATAGCCTATGAGATTCATTAGAATGAATGGGCCCATATGGTAAGGGTTAGGGTTAGGGTTAGAGTTCAGGACACACTTATGTTTGGGTGAATATTGGGTTTGGGTTTAGGGATGGGTAAGATGTATTTTTAATATCACACTGAATGGTACACTCTTGATGGGGAAAAATTTTGGATGTTTTTCCATTCTCCATTATACCCTATGAGATTCATTAGAATGAATGGGCCCATATGGTAAGGGTTAGGGTTAGAGTTCAGGACACACATATGTTTGGTTTAAAATTGGGGTCTGGTTTAGGGTTGGGTAAGATGTATTTTTAATATTACACTGAATGGTACACTCTTGATGGGGAAAAATTTTGGATGTTTTTCCATTCTCCATTATAGCCTATGAGATTCATTAGAATGAATGGGCCCATATGGTAAGGGTTAGGGTTAGGGTTAGAGTTCAGGACACACTTATGTTTGGGTGAATATTGGGTTTGGGTTTAGGGATGGGTAAGATGTATTTTTAATATCACACTGAATGGTACACTCTTGATGGGGAAAAATTTTCGATGTTTTTCCATTCTCCATTATAGCCTATGAGATTCATTAGAATGAATGGGCCCATATGGTAAGGGTTAGGGTTAGGGTTAGAGTTCAGGACACACTTATGTTTGGGTGAATATTGGGTTTGGGTTTAGGGATGGGTAAGATGTATTTTTAATATCACACTGAATGGTGCACTCCGGATGGGTCAAAATTTTGAATGTTTTTCCATTCTCCATTATAGCCTATGAGATTCATTAGAATGAATGGGCCCATATGGTAAGGGTTAGGGTTAGGGTTAGAGTTCAGGACACACTTATGTTTGGGTGAATATAGGGTTTGGGTTTAGGGATGGGTAAGATGAATTTTTAATATCACACTGAATGGTACACTCTTGATGGGGAAAAATTTTGGATGTTTTTCCATTCTCCATTATAGCCTATGAGATTCATTAGAATGAATGGGCCCATATGGTAAGGGTTAGGGTTAGAGTTCAGGACACACATATGTTTGGTTTAAAATTGGGGTCTGGTTTAGGGTTGGGTAAGATGTATTTTTAATATCACACTGAATGGTACACTCTTGATGGGTCAAAATTTTGGATGTTTTTCCATTCTCCATTATAGCCTATGAGATTCATTAGAATGAATGGGCCCATATGGTAAGGGTTAGGGTTAGGGTTAGGGTTAGAGTTCTGGACACACATATGTTTGGTTTAAAATTGGGGTCTGGTTTAGGTTTGGGTAAGATGTATTTTTAATATCACACTGAATGGTAAACTCTTGATGGGGAAAAATTTTGGATGTTTTTCCATTCTCCATTATAGCCTATGAGATTCATTAGAATGAATGGGCCCATATGGTAAGGGTTAGGGTTAGAGTTCAGGACACACATATGTTTGGTTTAAAATAGGGGTCTGGTTTAGGGTTGGGTAAGATGTATTTTTAATATCACACTGAATGGTACACTCTTGATGGGGAAAAATTTTGGATGTTTTTCCATTCTCCATTATAGCCTATGAGATTCATTAGAATGAATGGGCCCATATGGTAAGGGTTAGGGTTAGGGTTAGAGTTCAGGACACACTTATGTTTGGGTGAATATTGGGTATGGGTTTAGGGTTGGGTAAGATGTATTTTTAATATCACACTGAATGGTGCACTCTTGATGGGTCAAAATTTTGGATGTTTTTCCATTCTCCATTATAGCCTATGAGATTCATTAGAATGAATGGGCCCATATGGTAAGTGTTAGGGTTAGGGTTAGAGTTCAGGACACACTTATGTTTGGGTGAATATTGGGTTTGGGTTTAGGGATGGGTAAGATGTATTTTTAATATCACACTGAATGGTACACTCTTGATGGGGAAAAATTTTGGATGTTTTTCCATTCTCCATTATAGCCTATGAGATTCATTAGAATGAATGGGCCCATATGGTAAGGGTTAGGGTTAGGGTTAGAGTTCAGGACACACTTATGTTTGGTTGAATATTGGGTTTGGGTTTAGGGATGGGTAAGATGTATTTTTAATACCACACTGAATGGTACACTCTTGATGGGGAAAAATTTTGGATGTTTTTCCATTCTCCATTATAGCCTATGAGATTCATTAGAATGAATGGGCCCATATGGTAAGGGTTAGGGTTAGAGTTCAGGACACACATATGTTTGGTTTAAAATTGGGGTCTGGTTTAGGGTTGGGTTAGATGTATTTTTAATATCACACTGAATGGTACACTCTTGATGGGGAAAAATTTTGGATGTTTTTCCATTCTCCATTATAGCCTATGAGATTCATTAGAATGAATGGGCCCATATGGTAAGGGTTAGGGTTAGGGTTAGAGTTCAGGACACACTTATGTTTGGGTGAATATTGGGTATGGGTTTAGGGATGGGTAAGATGTATTTTTAATATCACACTGAATGGTGCACTCTTGATGGGGAAGAATTTTGGATGTTTTTCCATTCTCCATTATAGCCTATGAGATTCATTAGAATGAATGGGCCCATATGGTAAGGGTTAGGGTTAGGGTTAGAGTTCAGGACACACTTATGTTTGGGTGAATATTGGGTTTGGGTTTAGGGATGGGTAAGATGTATTTTTAATATCACACTGAATGGTACACTCTTGATGGGGAAAAATTTTGGATGTTTTTCCATTCTCCATTATACCCTATGAGATTCATTAGAATGAATGGGCCCATATGGTAAGGGTTAGGGTTAGAGTTCAGGACACACATATGTTTGGTTTAAAATTGGGGTCTGGTTTAGGGTTGGGTAAGATGTATTTTTAATATCACACTGAATGGTACACTCTTGATGGGGAAAAATTTTGGATGTTTTTCCATTCTCCATTATAGCCTATGAGATTCATTAGAATGAATGGGCCCATATGGTAAGGGTTAGGGTTAGGGTTAGAGTTCAGGACACACTTATGTTTGGGTGAATATTGGGTTTGGGTTTAGGGATGGGTAAGATGTATTTTTAATATCACACTGAATGGTACACTCTTGATGGGGAAAAATTTTGGATGTTTTTCCATTCTCCATTATAGCCTATGAGATTCATTAGAATGAATGGGCCCATATGGTAAGGGTTAGGGTTAGGGTTAGAGTTCAGGACACACTTATGTTTGGGTGAATATTGGGTTTGGGTTTAGGGATGGGTAAGATGTATTTTTAATATCACACTGAATGGTGCACTCCTGATGGGGAAAAATTTTGGATGTTTTTCCATTCTCCATTATAGCCTATGAGATTCATTAGAATGAATGGGCCCATATGGTAAGGGTTAGGGTTAGGGTTAGAGTTCAGGACACACTTATGTTTCGGTGAATATTGGGTTTGGGTTTAGGGATGGGTAAGATGTATTTTTAATATCATAATGAATGGTACACTCTTGATGGGGAAAAATTTTGGATGTTTTGCAATTCTCCATTATAGCATATGAGATTCCTTAGTATGAATGTGCCCATATGGTAAGGGTTAGGGTTAGGGTTAGAGTTCAGGACACACTTATGTTTGGGTGAATATTGGGTTTGGGTTTAGGGATGGGTAAGATGTATTTTTAATATCACACTGAATGGTACACTCTTGATGGGGAAAAATTTTGGATGTTTTTCCATTCTCCATTATAGCCTATGAGATTCATTAGAATGAATGGGCCCATATGGTAAGGGTTAGGGTTAGGGTTAGAGTTCAGGACACACATATGTTTGGTTTAAAATTGGGGTCTGGTTTAGGGTTGGGTAAGATGTATTTTTACTATCACACTGAATGGTACACTCTTGATGGGGAAAAATTTTGGATGTTTTTCCATTCTCCATTATAGCCTATGAGATTCAGTAGAATGAATGGGCCCATATGGTAAGGGTTAGGGTTAAGGTTAGAGTTCAGGACACACTTATGTTTGGGTGAATATTGGGTTTGGGTTTAGGGATGGGTAAGATGTATTTTTAATATCACACTGAATGGTACACTCTTGATGGGGAAAAATTTTGAATGTTTTTCCATTCTCCATTATAGCCTATGAGATTCATTAGAATGAATGGGCCCATATGGTAAGGGTTAGGGTTAGGGTTAGAGTTCAGGACACACATATGTTTGGTTTAAAATTGGGGTCTGGTTTAGGGTTGGGTAAGATGTATTTTTAATATCACACTGAATGGTACACTCTTGATGGGGAAAAATTTTGGATGTTTTTCCATTCTCCATTATAGCCTATGAGATTCATTAGAATGAATGGGCCCATATGGTAAGGGTTAGGGTTAGGGTTAGAGTTCAGGACACACATATGTTTGGTTTAAAATTGGGGTCTGGTTTAGGGTTGGGTAAGATGTATTTTTACTATCACACTGAATGGTACACTCTTGATGGGGAAAAATTTTGGATGTTTTTCCATTCTCCATTATAGCCTATGAGATTCATTAGAATGAATGGGCCCATATGGTAAGGGTTAGGGTTAAGGTTAGAGTTCAGGACACACTTATGTTTGGGTGAATATTGGGTTTGGGTTTAGGGATGGGTAAGATGTATTTTTAATATCACACTGAATGGTACACTCTTGATGGGGAAAAATTTTGAATGTTTTTCCATTCTCCATTATAGCCTATGAGATTCATTAGAATGAATGGGCCCATATGGTAAGGGTTAGGGTTAGGGTTAGAGTTCAGGACACACATATGTTTGGTTTAAAATTGGGGTCTGGTTTAGGGTTGGGTAAGATGTATTTTTACTATCACACTGAATGGTACACGCTTGATGGGGAAAAATTTTGGATGTTTTTCCATTCTCCATTATAGCCTATGAGATTCATTAGAATGAATGGGCCCATATGGTAAGGGTTAGGGTTAAGGTTAGAGTTCAGGACACACTTATGTTTGGGTGAATATTGGGTTTGGGTTTAGGGATGGGTAAGATGTATTTTTAATATCACACTGAATGGTACACTCTTGATGGGGAAAAATTTTGAATGTTTTTCCATTCTCCATTATAGCCTATGAGATTCATTAGAATGAATGGGCCCATATGGTAAGGGTTAGGGTTAGGGTTAGAGTTCAGGACACACATATGTTTGGTTTAAAATTGGGGTCTGGTTTAGGGCTGGGTAAGATGTATTTTTAATATCACACTGAATGGTACACTCTTGATGGGGAAAAATTTTGGATGTTTTTCCATTCTCCATTATAGCCTATGAGATTCATTAGAATGAATGGGCCCATATGGTAAGGGTTAGGGTTAGGGTTAGAGTTCAGGACACACATATGTTTGGTTTAAAATTGGGGTCTGGTTTAGGGTTGGGTAAGATGTATTTTTACTATCACACTGAATGGTACACTCTTGATGGGGAAAAATTTTGGATGTTTTTCCATTCTCCATTATAGCCTATGAGATTCATTAGAATGAATGGGCCCATATGGTAAGGGTTAGGGTTAAGGTTAGAGTTCAGGACACACTTATGTTTGGGTGAATATTGGGTTTGGGTTTAGGGATGGGTAAGATGTATTTTTAATATCACACTGAATGGTACACTCTTGATGGGGAAAAATTTTGAATGTTTTTCCATTCTCCATTATAGCCTATGAGATTCATTAGAATGAATGGGCCCATATGGTAAGGGTTAGGGTTAGGGTTAGAGTTCAGGACACACATATGTTTGGTTTAAAATTGGGGTCTGGTTTAGGGTTGGGTAAGATGTATTTTTAATATCACACTGAATGGTACACTCTTGATGGGGAAAAATTTTGGATGTTTTTCCATTCTCCATTATAGCCTATGAGATTCATTAGAATGAATGGGCCCATATGGTAAGGGTTAGGGTTAGGGTTAGAGTTCAGGACACACTTATGTTTGGGTGAATATTGGGTTTGGGTTTAGGGATGGGTAAGATGTATTTTTAATATCACACTGAATGGTACACTCTTGATGGGGAAAATTTTTGGATGTTTTTCCATTCTCCATTATAGCCTATGAGATTCATTAGAATGAATGGGCCCATATGGTAAGGGTTAGGGTTAGGGTTAGAGTTCAGGACACACATATGTTTGGTTTAAAATTGGGGTCTGGTTTAGGGTTGGGTAAGATGTATTTTTAATATCACACTGAATGGTACACTCTTGATGGGGAAAAATTTTGGATGTTTTTCCATTCTCCATTATAACCTATGAGATTCATTAGAATGAATGGGCCCATATAGTAAGGGTTAGGGTTAGGGTTAGAGTTCAGGACACACATATGTTTGGTTTAAAATTGGGGTCTGGTTTAGGGTTGGGTAAGATGTATTTTTAATATCACACTGAATGGTACACTCTTCATGGGGAAAAATTTTGGATGTTTTTCCATTCTCCATTATAGCCTATGAGATTCATTAGAATGAATGGGCCCATATGGTAAGGGTTAGGGTTAGGGTTAGAGTTCAGGACACACTTATGTTTGGGTGAATATTGGGTTTGGGTTTAGGGATGGGTAAGATCTATTTTTAATATCACACTGAATGGTACACTCTTGATGGGGAAAAATTTTGGATGTTTTTCCATTCTCCATTATAGCCTATGAGATTCATTAGAATGAATGGGCCCATATGGTAAGGGTTAGGGTTAGAGTTCAGGACACACATATCTTTGGGTGAATATTGGGTTTGGGTTTAGGGATGGGTAAGATGAATTTTTAATATCATACTGAATGGTACACTATTGATGGGGAAAAATTTTGGATGTTTTTCCATTCTCCATTATAGCCTATGAGATTCATTAGAATGAATGGGCCCATATGGTAAGGGTTAGGGTTAGAGTTCAGGACACACATATGTTTGGTTTAAAATTGGGGTCTGGTTTAGGGTTGGGTAAGATGTATTTTTAATATCACACTGAATGGTACACTCTTGATGGGTCAAAATTTTGGATGTTTTTCCATTCTCCATTATAGCCTATGAGATTCATTAGAATGAATGGGCCCATATGGTAAGGGTTAGGGTTAGGGTTAGAGTTCAGGACACACTTATGTTTGGGTGAATATTGGGTTTGGGTTTAGGGATGGGTAAGATGTATTTTTAATATCACACTGAATGGTACACTCTTGATGGGGAAAAATTTTGGATGTTTTTCCATTCTCCATTATAGCCTATGAGATTCATTAGAATGAATGGGCCCATATGGTAAGGGTTAGGGTTAGGGTTAGGGTTAGAGTTCTGGACACACATATGTTTGGTTTAAAATTGGGGTCTGGTTTAGGGTTGGGTAAGATGTATTTTTAATATCACACTGAATGGTACACTCTTGATGGGGAAAAATTTTGGATGTTTTTCCATTCTCCATTATAGCCTATGAGATTCATTAGAATGAATGGGCCCATATGGTAAGGGTTAGGGTTAGGGTTAGAGTTCAGGACACACTTATGTTTGGGTGAATATTGGGTATGGGTTTAGGGTTGGGTAAGATGTATTTTTAATATCACACTGAATGGTGCACTCTTGATGGGTCAAAATTTTGGATGTTTTTCCATTCTCCATTATAGCCTATGAGATTCATTAGAATGAATGGGCCCATATGGTAAGTGTTAGGGTTAGGGTTAGAGTTCAGGACACACTTATGTTTGGTTGAATATTGGGTTTGGGTTTAGGGATGGGTAAGATGTATTTTTAATATCACACTGAATGGTACACTCTTGATGGGGAAAAATTTTGGATGTTTTTCCATTCTCCATTATAGCCTATGAGATTCATTAGAATGAATGGGCCCATATGGTAAGGGTTAGGGTTAGGGTTAGAGTTCAGGACACACATATGTTTGGTTTAAAATTGGGGTCTGGTTTAGGGTTGGGTAAGATGTATTTTTACTATCACACTGAATGGTACACTCTTGATGGGGAAAAATTTTGGATGTTTTTCCATTCTCCATTATAGCCTATGAGATTCATTAGAATGAATGGGCCCATATGGTAAGGGTTAGGGTTAAGGTTAGAGTTCAGGACACACTTATGTTTGGGTGAATATTGGGTTTGGGTTTAGGGATGGGTAAGATGTATTTTTAATATCACACTGAATGGTACACTCTTGATGGGGAAAAATTTTGAATGTTTTTCCATTCTCCATTATAGCCTATGAGATTCATTAGAATGAATGGGCCCATATGGTAAGGGTTAGGGTTAGGGTTAGAGTTCAGGACACACATATGTTTGGTTTAAAATTGGGGTCTGGTTTAGGGTTGGGTAAGATGTATTTTTAATATCACACTGAATGGTACACTCTTGATGGGGAAAAATTTTGGATGTTTTTCCATTCTCCATTATAGCCTATGAGATTCATTAGAATGAATGGGCCCATATGGTAAGGGTTAGGGTTAGGGTTAGAGTTCAGGACACACATATCTTTGGGTGAATATTGGGTTTGGGTTTAGGGATGGGTAAGATGAATTTTTAATATCACACTGAATGGTACACTATTGATGGGGAAAAATTTTGGATGTTTTTCCATTCTCCATTATAGCCTATGAGATTCATTAGAATGAATGGGCCCATATGGTAAGGGTTAGGGTTAGGGTTAGAGTTCAGGACACACATATCTTTGGGTGAATATTGGGTTTGGGTTTAGGGATGGGTAAGATGAATTTTTAATATCACACTGAATGGTACACTATTGATGGGGAAAAATTTTGGTTTTTTTTCCATTCTCCATTATAGCCTATGAGATTCATTAGAATGAATGGGCCCATATGGTAAGGGTTAGGGTTAGAGTTCAGGACACACATATGTTTGGTTTAAAATTGGGGTCTGGTTTAGGGTTGGGTAAGATGTATTTTTAATATCACACTGAATGGTACACTCTTCATGGGTCAAAATTTTGGATGCTTTTCCATTCTCCATTATAGCCTATGAGATTCATTAGAATGAATGGGCCCATATGGTAAGGGTTAGGGTTAGGGTTAGAGTTCAGGACACACTTATGTTTGGGTGAATATTGGGTTTGGCTTTAGGGATGGGTAAGATGTATTTTTAATATCACACTGAATGGTACACTCTTGATGGGGAAAAATTTTGGATGTTTTTCCATTCTCCATTATAGCCTATGAGATTCATTAGAATGAATGGGCCCATATGGTAAGGGTTAGGGTTAGGGTTAGGGTTAGAGTTCTGGACACACATATGTTTGGTTTAAAATTGGGTTTGGGTTTAGGGTTGGGTAAGATGTATTTTTAATATCACACTGAATGGTAAAATCTTGATGGGGAAAAATTTTGGATGTTTTTCCATTCTCCATTATAGCCTATGAGATTCATTAGAATGAATGGGCCCATATGGTAAGGGTTAGGGTTAGAGTTCAGGACACACATATGTTTGGTTTAAAATAGGGGTCTGGTTTAGGGTTGGGTAAGATGTATTTTTAATATCACACTGAATGGTACACTCTTGATGGGGAAAAATTTTGGATGTTTTTCCATTCTCCATTATAGCCTATGAGATTCATTAGAATGAATGGGCCCATATGGTAAGGGTTAGGGTTAGGGTTAGAGTTCAGGACACACTTATGTTTGGGTGAATACTGGGCATGGGTTTAGGGTTGGGTAAGATGTATTTTTAATATCACACTGAATGGTGCACTCTTGATGGGTCAAAATTTTGGATGTTTTTCCATTCTCCATTATAGCCTATGAGATTCATTAGAATGAATGGGCCCATATGGTAAGTGTTAGGGTTAGGGTTAGAGTTCAGGACACACTTATGTTTGGGTGAATATTGGGTTTGGGTTTAGGGATGGGTAAGATGTATTTTTAATATCACACTGAATGGTACACTATTGATGGGGAAAAATTTTGGATGTTTTTCCATTCTCCATTATAGCCTATGAGATTCATTAGAATGAATGGGCCCATATGGTAAGGGTTAGGGTTAGGGTTAGAGTTCAGGACACACATATCTTTGGGTGAATATTGGGTTTGGGTTTAGGGATGGGTAAGATGAATTTTTAATATCACACTGAATGGTACACTATTGATGGGGAAAAATTTTGGATGTTTTTCCATTCTCCATTATAGCGTATGAGATTCATTAGAATGAATGGGCCCATATGGTAAGGGTTAGGGTTAGAGTTCAGGACACACATATGTTTGGTTTAAAATTGGGGTCTGGTTTAGGGTTGGGTAAGATGTATTTTTAATATCACACTGAATGGTACACTCTTGATGGGGAAAAATTTTGGATGTTTTTCCATTCTCCATTATAGCCTATGAGATTCATTAGAATGAATGGGCCCATATGGTAAGGGTTAGGGTTAGGGTTAGAGTTCAGGACACACTTATGTTTGGGTGAATATTGGGTATGGGTTTAGGGTTGGGTAAGATGTATTTTTAATATCACACTGAATGGTGCACTCTTGATGGGTCAAAATTTTGGATGTTTTTCCATTCTCCATTATAGCCTATGAGATTCATTAGAATGAATGGGCCCATATGGTAAGTGTTAGGGTTAGGGTTAGAGTTCAGGACACACTTATGTTTGGGTGAATATTGGGTTTGGGTTTAGGGATGGGTAAGATGTATTTTTAATATCACACTGAATGGTACACTCTTGATGGGGAAAAATTTTGGATGTTTTTCCATTCTCCATTATAGCCTATGAGATTCATTAGAATGAATGGGCCCATATGGTAAGGGTTAGGGTTAGGGTTAGAGTTCAGGACACACTTATGTTTGGTTGAATATTGGGTTTGGGTTTAGGGATGGGTAAGATGTATTTTTAATATCACACTGAATGGTGCACTCCTGATGGGTCAAAATTTTGGATGTTTTTCCATTCTCCATTATAGCCTATGAGATTCATTAGAATGAATGGGCCCATATGGTAAGGGTTAGGGTTAGGGTTAGAGTTCAGGACACACTTATGTTTCGGTGAATATTGGGTTTGGGTTTAGGGATGGGTAAGATGTATTTTTAATATCATAATGAATGGTACACTCTTGATGGGGAAAAATTTTGGATGTTTTACAATTCTCCATTATAGCATATGAGATTCCTTAGTATGAATGGGCCCATATGGTAAGGGTTAGGGTTAGGGTTAGAGTTCAGGACACACTTATGTTTGGGTGAATATTGGGTTTGGGTTTAGGGATGGGTAAGATGTATTTTTAATATCACACTGAATGGTACACTCTTGATGGGGAAAAATTTTGGATGTTTTTCCATTCTCCATTATAGCCTATGAGATTCATTAGAATGAATGGGCCCATATGGTAAGGGTTAGGGTTAGGGTTAGAGTTCAGGACACACATATGTTTGGTTTAAAATTGGGGTCTGGTTTAGGGTTGGGTAAGATGTATTTTTACTATCACACTGAATGGTACACTCTTGATGGGGAAAAATTTTGGATGTTTTTCCATTCTCCATTATAGCCTATGAGATTCATTAGAATGAATGGGCCCATATGGTAAGGGTTAGGGTTAAGGTTAGAGTTCAGGACACACTTATGTTTGGGTGAATACTGGGTTTGGGTTTAGGGATGGGTAAGATGTATTTTTAATATCACACTGAATGGTACACTCTTGATGGGGAAAAATTTTGAATGTTTTTCCATTCTCCATTATAGCCTATGAGATTCATTAGAATGAATGGGCCCATATGGTAAGGGTTAGGGTTAGGGTTAGAGTTCAGGACACACATATGTTTGGTTTAAAATTGGGGTCTGGTTTAGGGTTGGGTAAGATGTATTTTTAATATCACACTGAATGGTACACTCTTGATGGGGAAAAATTTTGGATGTTTTTCCATTCTCCATTATAGCCTATGAGATTCATTAGAATGAATGGGCCCATATGGTAAGGGTTAGGGTTAGGGTTAGAGTTCAGGACACACTTATGTTTGGGTGAATATTGGGTTTGGGTTTAGGGATGGGTAAGATGTATTTTTAATATCACACTGAATGGTACACTCTTGATGGGGAAAAATTTTGGATGTTTTTCCATTCTCCATTATAGCCTATGAGATTCATTAGAATGAATGGGCCCATATGGTAAGGGTTAGGGTTAGGGTTAGAGTTCAGGACACACATATGTTTGGTTTAAAATTGGGGTCTGGTTTAGGGTTGGGTAAGATGTATTTTTAATATCACACTGAATGGTACACTCTTGATGGGGAAAAATTTTGGATGTTTTTCCATTCTCCATTATAGCCTATGAGATTCATTAGAATGAATGGGCCCATATAGTAAGGGTTAGGGTTAGGGTTAGAGTTCAGGACACACATATGTTTGGTTTAAAATTGGGGTCTGGTTTAGGGTTGGGTAAGATGTATTTTTAATATCACACTGAATGGTACACTCTTGATGGGGAAAAATTTTGGATGTTTTTCCATTCTCCATTATAGCCTATGAGATTCATTAGAATGAATGGGCCCATATGGTAAGGGTTAGGGTTAGGGTTAGAGTTCAGGACACACTTATGTTTGGGTGAATATTGGGTTTGGGTTTAGGGATGGGTAAGATCTATTTTTAATATCACACTGAATGGTACACTCTTGATGGGGAAAAATTTTGGATGTTTTTCCATTCTCCATTATAGCCTATGAGATTCATTAGAATGAATGGGCCCATATGGTAAGGGTTAGGGTTAGAGTTCAGGACACACATATCTTTGGGTGAATATTGGGTTTGGGTTTAGGGATGGGTAAGATGAATTTTTAATATCACACTGAATGGTACACTCTTCATGGGGAAAAATTTTGGATGTTTTTCCATTCTCCATTATAGCCTATGAGATTCATTAGAATGAATGGGCCCATATGGTAAGGGTTAGGGTTAGGGTTAGAGTTCAGGACACACTTATGTTTGGGTGAATATTGGGTTTGGGTTTAGGGATGGGTAAGATGTATTTTTAATATCACACTGAATGGTACACTCTTGATGGGGAAAAATTTTGGATGTTTTTCCATTCTCCATTATAGCCTATGAGATTCATTAGAATGAATGGGCCCATATGGTAAGGGTTAGGGTTAGGGTTAGAGTTCAGGACACACATATCTTTGGGTGAATATTGGGTTTGGGTTTAGGGATGGGTAAGATGAATTTTTAATATCACACTGAATGGTACACTATTGATGGGGAAAAATTTTGGATGTTTTTCCATTCTCCATTATAGCCTATGAGATTCTTTAGAATGAATGGGCCCATATGGTAAGGGTTAGGGTTAGAGTTCAGGACACACATATGTTTGGTTTAAAATTGGGGTCTGGTTTAGGGTTGGGTAAGATGTATTTTTAATATCACACTGAATGGTACACTCTTGATGGGTCAAAATTTTGGATGTTTTTCCATTCTCCATTATAGCCTATGAGATTCATTAGAATGAATGGGCCCATATGGTAAGGGTTAGGGTTAGGGTTAGGGTTAGAGTTCTGGACACACATATGTTTGGTTTAAAATTGGGGTCTGGTTTAGGTTTGGGTAAGATGTATTTTTAATATCACACTGAATGGTAAACTCTTGATGGGGAAAAATTTTGGATGTTTTTCCATTCTCCATTATAGCCTATGAGATTCATTAGAATGAATGGGCCCATATGGTAAGGGTTAGGGTTAGAGTTCAGGACACACATATGTTTGGTTTAAAATAGGGGTCTGGTTTAGGGTTGGGTAAGATGTATTTTTAATATCACACTGAATGGTACACTCTTGATGGGGAAAAATTTTGGATGTTTTTCCATTCTCCATTATAGCCTATGAGATTCATTAGAATGAATGGGCCCATATGGTAAGGGTTAGGGTTAGGGTTAGAGTTCAGGACACACTTATGTTTGGGTGAATATTGGGTATGGGTTTAGGGTTGGGTAAGATGTATTTTTAATATCACACTGAATGGTGCACTCTTGATGGGTCAAAATTTTGGATGTTTTTCCATTCTCCATTATAGCCTATGAGATTCATTAGAATGAATGGGCCCATATGGAAAGTGTTAGGGTTAGGGTTAGAGTTCAGGACACACTTATGTTTGGGTGAATATTGGGTTTGGGTTTAGGGATGGGTAAGATGTATTTTTAATATCACACTGAATGGTACACACTTGATGGGGAAAAATTTTGGATGTTTTTCCATTCTCCATTATAGCCTATGAGATTCATTAGAATGAATGGGCCCATATGGTAAGGGTTAGGGTTAGGGTTAGAGTTCAGGACACACTTATGTTTGGGTGAATATTGGGTTTGGGTTTAGGGATGGGTAAGATCTATTTTTAATATCACACTGAATGGTACACTCTTGATGGGGAAAAATTTTGGATGTTTTTCCATTCTCCATTATAGCCTATGAGATTCATTAGAATGAATGGGCCCATATGGTAAGGGTTAGGGTTAGAGTTCAGGACACACATATCTTTGGGTGAATATTGGGTTTGGGTTTAGGGATGGGTAAGATGAATTTTTAATATCACACTGAATGGTACACTCTTCATGGGGAAAAATTTTGGATGTTTTTCCATTCTCCATTATAGCCTATGAGATTCATTAGAATGAATGGGCCCATATGGTAAGGGTTAGGGTTAGGGTTAGAGTTCAGGACACACTTATGTTTGGGTGAATATTGGGTTTGGGTTTAGGGATGGGTAAGATCTATTTTTAATATCACACTGAATGGTACACTCTTGATGGGGAAAAATTTTGGATGTTTTTCCATTCTCCATTATAGCCTATGAGATTCATTAGAATGAATGGGCCCATATGGTAAGGGTTAGGGTTAGGGTTAGAGTTCAGGACACACATATCTTTGGGTGAATATTGGGTTTGGGTTTAGGGATGGGTAAGATGAATTTTTAATATCACACTGAATGGTACACTATTGATGGGGAAAAATTTTGGATGTTTTTCCATTCTCCATTATAGCCTATGAGATTCTTTAGAATGAATGGGCCCATATGGTAAGGGTTAGGGTTAGAGTTCAGGACACACATATGTTTGGTTTAAAATTGGGGTCTGGTTTAGGGTTGGGTAAGATGTATTTTTACTATCACACTGAATGGTACACTCTTGATGGGTCAAAATTTTGGATGTTTTTCCATTCTCCATTATAGCCTATGAGATTCATTAGAATGAATGGGCCCATATGGTAAGGGTTAGGGTTAGGGTTAGGGTTAGAGTTCTGGACACACATATGTTTGGTTTAAAATTGGGGTCTGGTTTAGGTTTGGGTAAGATGTATTTTTAATATCACACTGAATGGTAAACTCTTGATGGGGAAAAATTTTGGATGTTTTTCCATTCTCCATTATAGCCTATGAGATTCATTAGAATGAATGGGCCCATATGGTAAGGGTTAGGGTTAGAGTTTAGGACACACATATGTTTGGTTTAAAATAGGGGTCTGGTTTAGGGTTGGGTAAGATGTATTTTTAATATCACACTGAATGGTACACTCTTGATGGGGAAAAATTTTGGATGTTTTTCTATTCTCCATTATAGCCTATGAGATTCATTAGAATGAATGGGCCCATATGGTAAGGGTTAGGGTTAGGGTTAGAGTTCAGGACACACTTATGTTTGGGTGAATATTGGGTATGGGTTTAGGGTTGGGTAAGATGTATTTTTAATATCACACTGAATGGTGCACTCTTGATGGGTCAAAATTTTGGATGTTTTTCCATTCTCCATTATAGCCTATGAGATTCATTAGAATGAATGGGCCCATATGGTAAGTGTTAGGGTTAGGGTTAGAGTTCAGGACACACTTATGTTTGGGTGAATATTGGGTTTGGGTTTAGGGATGGGTAAGATGTATTTTTAATATCACACTGAATGGTACACTCTTGATGGGGAAAAATTTTGGATGTTTTTCCATTCTCCATTATAGCCTATGAGATTCATTAGAATGAATGGGCCCATATGGTAAGGGTTAGGGTTAGGGTTAGAGTTCAGGACACACTTATGTTTGGTTTAATATTGGGTTTGGGTTTAGGGATGGGTAAGATGTATTTTTAATATCACACTGAATGGTACACTCTTGATGGGGAAAAATTTTGGATGTTTTTCCATTCTCCATTATAGCCTATGAGATTCATTAGAATGAATGGGCCCATATGGTAAGGGTTAGGGTTAGGGTTAGAGTTCAGGACACACTTATGTTTGGGTGAATATTGGGTTTGGGTTTAGGGATGGGTAAGATGTATTTTTAATATCACACTGAATGGTGCACTCCTGATGGGTCAAAATTTTGGATGTTTTTCCATTCTCCATTATAGCCTATGAGATTCATTAGAATGAATGGGCCCATATGGTAAGGGTTAGGGTTAGGGTTAGAGTTCAGGACACACTTATGTTTCGGTGAATATTGGGTTTGGGTTTAGGGATGGGTAAGATGTATTTTTAATATCATAATGAATGGTACACTCTTGATGGGGAAAAATTTTGGATGTTTTACAATTCTCCATTATAGCATATGAGATTCCTTAGTATGAACGGGGCCATATGGTAAGGGTTAGGGTTAGGGTTAGAGTTCAGGACACACTTATGTTTGGGTGAATATTGGGTTTGGGTTTAGGGATGGGTAAGATGTATTTTTAATATCACACTGAATGGTACACTCTTGATGGGGAAAAATTTTGGATGTTTTTCCATTCTCCATTATAGCCTATGAGATTCATTAGAATGAATGGGCCCATATGGTAAGGGTTAGGGTTAGGGTTAGAGTTCAGGACACACATATGTTTGGTTTAAAATTGGGGTCTGGTTTAGGGTTGGGTAAAATGTATTTTTAATATCACACTGAATGGTACACTCTTCATGGGGAAAAATTTTGGATGTTTTTCCATTCTCCATTATAGCCTATGAGATTCATTAGAATGAATGGGCCCATATGGTAAGGGTTAGGGTTAGGGTTAGAGTTCAGGACACACTTATGTTTGGGTGAATATTGGGTTTGGGTTTAGGGATGGGTAAGATCTATTTTTAATATCACACTGAATGGTACACTCTTGATGGGGAAAAATTTTGGATGTTTTTCCATTCTCCATTATAGCCTATGAGATTCATTAGAATGAATGGGCCCATATGGTAAGGGTTAGGGTTAGAGTTCAGGACACACATATCTTTGGGTGAATATTGGGTTTGGGTTTAGGGATGGGTAAGATGAATTTTTAATATCACACTGAATGGTACACTATTGATGGGGAAAAATTTTGGATGTTTTTCCATTCTCCATTATAGCCTATGAGATTCTTTAGAATGAATGGGCCCATATGGTAAGGGTTAGGGTTAGAGTTCAGGACACACATATGTTTGGTTTAAAATTGGGGTCTGGTTTAGGGTTGGGTAAGATGTATTTTTACTATCACACTGAATGGTACACTCTTGATGGGTCAAAATTTTGGATGTTTTTCCATTCTCCATTATAGCCTATGAGATTCATTAGAATGAATGGGCCCATATGGTAAGGGTTAGGGTTAGGGTTAGGGTTAGAGTTCTGGACACACATATGTTTGGTTTAAAATTGGGGTCTGGTTTAGGTTTGGGTAAGATGTATTTTTAATATCACACTGAATGGTAAACTCTTGATGGGGAAAAATTTTGGATGTTTTTCCATTCTCCATTATAGCGTATGAGATTCATTAGAATGAATGGGCCCATATGGTAAGGGTTAGGGTTAGAGTTTAGGACACACATATGTTTGGTTTAAAATAGGGGTCTGGTTTAGGGTTGGGTAAGATGTATTTTTAATATCACACTGAATGGTACACTCTTGATGGGGAAAAATTTTGGATGTTTTTCTATTCTCCATTATAGCCTATGAGATTCATTAGAATGAATGGGCCCATATGGTAAGGGTTAGGGTTAGGGTTAGAGTTCAGGACACACTTATGTTTGGGTGAATATTGGGTATGGGTTTAGGGTTGGGTAAGATGTATTTTTAATATCACACTGAATGGTGCACTCTTGATGGGTCAAAATTTTGGATGTTTTTCCATTCTCCATTATAGCCTATGAGATTCATTAGAATGAATGGGCCCATATGGTAAGTGTTAGGGTTAGGGTTAGAGTTCAGGACACACTTATGTTTGGGTGAATATTGGGTTTGGGTTTAGGGATGGGTAAGATGTATTTTTAATATCACACTGAATGGTACACTCTTGATGGGGAAAAATTTTGGATGTTTTTCCATTCTCCATTATAGCCTATGAGATTCATTAGAATGAATGGGCCCATATGGTAAGGGTTAGGGTTAGGGTTAGAGTTCAGGACACACTTATGTTTGGTTTAATATTGGGTTTGGGTTTAGGGATGGGTAAGATGTATTTTTAATATCACACTGAATGGTACACTCTTGATGGGGAAAAATTTTGGATGTTTTTCCATTCTCCATTATAGCCTATGAGATTCATTAGAATGAATGGGCCCATATGGTAAGGGTTAGGGTTAGGGTTAGAGTTCAGGACACACTTATGTTTGGGTGAATATTGGGTTTGGGTTTAGGGATGGGTAAGATGTATTTTTAATATCACACTGAATGGTGCACTCCTGATGGGTCAAAATTTTGGATGTTTTTCCATTCTCCATTATAGCCTATGAGATTCATTAGAATGAATGGGCCCATATGGTAAGGGTTAGGGTTAGGGTTAGAGTTCAGGACACACTTATGTTTCGGTGAATATTGGGTTTGGGTTTAGGGATGGGTAAGATGTATTTTTAATATCATAATGAATGGTACACTCTTGATGGGGAAAAATTTTGGATGTTTTACAATTCTCCATTATAGCATATGAGATTCCTTAGTATGAACGGGGCCATATGGTAAGGGTTAGGGTTAGGGTTAGAGTTCAGGACACACTTATGTTTGGGTGAATATTGGGTTTGGGTTTAGGGATGGGTAAGATGTATTTTTAATATCACACTGAATGGTACACTCTTGATGGGGAAAAATTTTGGATGTTTTTCCATTCTCCATTATAGCCTATGAGATTCATTAGAATGAATGGGCCCATATGGTAAGGGTTAGGGTTAGGGTTAGAGTTCAGGACACACATATGTTTGGTTTAAAATTGGGGTCTGGTTTAGGGTTGGGTAAAATGTATTTTTAATATCACACTGAATGGTACACTCTTCATGGGGAAAAATTTTGGATGTTTTTCCATTCTCCATTATAGCCTATGAGATTCATTAGAATGAATGGGCCCATATGGTAAGGGTTAGGGTTAGGGTTAGAGTTCAGGACACACTTATGTTTGGGTGAATATTGGGTTTGGGTTTAGGGATGGGTAAGATCTATTTTTAATATCACACTGAATGGTACACTCTTGATGGGGAAAAATTTTGGATGTTTTTCCATTCTCCATTATAGCCTATGAGATTCATTAGAATGAATGGGCCCATATGGTAAGGGTTAGGGTTAGAGTTCAGGACACACATATCTTTGGGTGAATATTGGGTTTGGGTTTAGGGATGGGTAAGATGAATTTTTAATATCACACTGAATGGTACACTCTTCATGGGGAAAAATTTTGGATGTTTTTCCATTCTCCATTATAGCCTATGAGATTCATTAGAATGAATGGGCCCATATGGTAAGGGTTAGGGTTAGGGTTAGAGTTCAGGACACACTTATGTTTGGGTGAATATTGGGTTTGGGTTTAGGGATGGGTAAGATCTATTTTTAATATCACACTGAATGGTACACTCTTGATGGGGAAAAATTTTGGATGTTTTTCCATTCTCCATTATAGCCTATGAGATTCATTAGAATGAATGGGCCCATATGGTAAGGGTTAGGGTTAGGGTTAGAGTTCAGGACACACATATCTTTGGGTGAATATTGGGTTTGGGTTTAGGGATGGGTAAGATGAATTTTTAATATCACACTGAATGGTACACTATTGATGGGGAAAAATTTTGGATGTTTTTCCATTCTCCATTATAGCCTATGAGATTCTTTAGAATGAATGGGCCCATATGGTAAGGGTTAGGGTTAGAGTTCAGGACACACATATGTTTGGTTTAAAATTGGGGTCTGGTTTAGGGTTGGGTAAGATGTATTTTTAATATCACACTGAATGGTACACTCTTGATGGGTCAAAATTTTGGATGTTTTTCCATTCTCCATTATAGCCTATGAGATTCATTAGAATGAATGGGCCCATATGGTAAGGGTTAGGGTTAGGGTTAGAGTTCTGGACACACATATGTTTGGTTTAAAATTGGGGTCTGGTTTAGGTTTGGGTAAGATGTATTTTTAATATCACACTGAATGGTAAACTCTTGATGGGGAAAAATTTTGGATGTTTTTCCATTCTCCATTATAGCCTATGAGATTCATTAGAATGAATGGGCCCATATGGTAAGGGTTAGGGTTAGAGTTTAGGACACACATATGTTTGGTTTAAAATAGGGGTCTGGTTTAGGGTTGGGTAAGATGTATTTTTAATATCACACTGAATGGTACACTCTTGATGGGGAAAAATTTTGGATGTTTTTCCATTCTCCATTATAGCCTATGAGATTCATTAGAATGAATGGGCCCATATGGTAAGGGTTAGGGTTAGGGTTAGAGTTCAGGACACACTTATGTTTGGGTGAATATTGGGTATGGGTTTAGGGTTGGGTAAGATGTATTTTTAATATCACACTGAATGGTGCACTCTTGATGGGTCAAAATTTTGGATGTTTTTCCATTCTCCATTATAGCCTATGAGATTCATTAGAATGAATGGGCCCATATGGTAAGTGTTAGGGTTAGGGTTAGAGTTCAGGACACACTTATGTTTGGGTGAATATTGGGTTTGGGTTTAGGGATGGGTAAGATGTATTTTTAATATCACACTGAATGGTACACTCTTGATGGGGAAAAATTTTGGATGTTTTTCCATTCTCCATTATAGCCTATGAGATTCATTAGAATGAATGGGCCCATATGGTAAGGGTTAGGGTTAGGGTTAGAGTTCAGGACACACATATGTTTGGTTTAAAATTGGGGTCTGTTTTAGGGTTGGGTAAGATGTATTTTTAATATCACACTGAATGGTACACTCTTGATGGGGAAAAATTTTGGATGTTTTTCCATTCTCCATTATAGCCTATGAGATTCATTAGAATGAATGGGCCCATATGGTAAGGGTTAGGGTTAGGGTTAGAGTTCAGGACACACTTATGTTTGGGTGAATATTGGGTTTGGGTTTAGGGATGGGTAAGATGTATTTTTAATATCACACTGAATGGTGCACTCCTGATGGGTCAAAATTTTGGATGTTTTTCCATTCTCCATTATAGCCTATGAGATTCATTAGAATGAATGGGCCCATATGGTAAGGGTTAGGGTTAGGGTTAGAGTTCAGGACACACTTATGTTTCGGTGAATATTGGGTTTGGGTTTAGGGATGGGTAAGATGTATTTTTAATATCATAATGAATGGTACACTCTTGATGGGGAAAAATTTTGGATGTTTTACAATTCTCCATTATAGCATATGAGATTCCTTAGTATGAATGGGCCCATATGGTAAGGGTTAGGGTTAGGGTTAGAGTTCAGGACACACTTATGTTTGGGTGAATATTGGGTTTGGGTTTAGGGATGGGTAAGATGTATTTTTAATATCACACTGAATGGTACACTCTTGATGGGGAAAAATTTTGGATGTTTTTCCATTCTCCATTATAGCCTATGAGATTCATTAGAATGAATGGGCCCATATGGTAAGGGTTAGGGTTAGGGTTAGAGTTCAGGACACACATATGTTTGGTTTAAAATTGGGGTCTGGTTTAGGGTTGGGTAAGATGTATTTTTACTATCACACTGAATGGTACACTCTTGATGGGGAAAAATTTTGGATGTTTTTCCATTCTCCATTATAGCCTATGAGATTCATTAGAATGAATGGGCCCATATGGTAAGGGTTAGGGTTAAGGTTAGAGTTCAGGACACACTTATGTTTGGGTGAATACTGGGTTTGGGTTTAGGGATGGGTAAGATGTATTTTTAATATCACACTGAATGGTACACTCTTGATGGGGAAAAATTTTGAATGTTTTTCCATTCTCCATTATAGCCTATGAGATTCATTAGAATGAATGGGCCCATATGGTAAGGGTTAGGGTTAGGGTTAGAGTTCAGGACACACATATGTTTGGTTTAAAATTGGGGTCTGGTTTAGGGTTGGGTAAGATGTATTTTTAATATCACACTGAATGGTACACTCTTGATGGGGAAAAATTTTGGATGTTTTTCCATTCTCCATTATAGCCTATGAGATTCATTAGAATGAATGGGCCCATATGGTAAGGGTTAGGGTTAGGGTTAGAGTTCAGGACACACTTATGTTTGGGTGAATATTGGGTTTGGGTTTAGGGATGGGTAAGATGTATTTTTAATATCACACTGAATGGTACACTCTTGATGGGGAAAAATTTTGGATGTTTTTCCATTCTCCATTATAGCCTATGAGATTCATTAGAATGAATGGGCCCATATGGTAAGGGTTAGGGTTAGGGTTAGAGTTCAGGACACACATATGTTTGGTTTAAAATTGGGGTCTGGTTTAGGGTTGGGTAAGATGTATTTTTAATATCACACTGAATGGTACACTCTTGATGGGGAAAAATTTTGGATGTTTTTCCATTCTCCATTATAGCGTATGAGATTCATTAGAATGAATGGGCCCATATAGTAAGGGTTAGGGTTAGGGTTAGAGTTCAGGACACACATATGTTTGGTTTAAAATTGGGGTCTGGTTTAGGGTTGGGTAAGATGTATTTTTAATATCACACTGAATGGTACACTCTTCATGGGGAAAAATTTTGGATGTTTTTCCATTCTCCATTATAGCCTATGAGATTCATTAGAATGAATGGGCCCATATGGTAAGGGTTAGGGTTAGGGTTAGAGTTCAGGACACACTTATGTTTGGGTGAATATTGGGTTTGGGTTTAGGGATGGGTAAGATCTATTTTTAATATCACACTGAATGGTACACTCTTGATGGGGAAAAATTTTGGATGTTTTTCCATTCTCCATTATAGCCTATGAGATTCATTAGAATGAATGGGCCCATATGGTAAGGGTTAGGGTTAGAGTTCAGGACACACATATCTTTGGGTGAATATTGGGTTTGGGTTTAGGGATGGGTAAGATGAATTTTTAATATCACACTGAATGGTACACTCTTCATGGGTCAAAATTTTGGATGTTTTTCCATTCTCCATTATAGCCTATGAGATTCATTAGAATGAATGGGCCCATATGGTAAGGGTTAGGGTTAGGGTTAGAGTTCAGGACACACTTATGTTTGGGTGAATATAGGTTTGGGTTTAGGGATGGGTAAGATCTATTTTTAATATCACACTGAATGGTACACTCTTGATGGGGAAAAATTTTGGATGTTTTTCCATTCTCCATTATAGCCTATGAGATTCATTAGAATGAATGGGCCCATATGGTAAGGGTTAGGGTTAGAGTTCAGGACACACATATGTTTGGTTTAAAATTGGGGTCTGGTTTAGGGTTGGGTAAGATGTATTTTTAATATCACACTGAATGGTACACTCTTGATGGGTCAAGGTCAAAATTTTGGATGTTTTTCCATTCTCCATTATAGCCTATGAGATTCATTAGAATGAATGGGCCCATATGGTAAGGGTTAGGGTTAGGGTTAGAGTTCAGGACACACTTATGTTTGGGTGAATATTGGGTTTGGGTTTAGGGATGGGTAAGATGTATTTTTAATATCACACTGAATGGTGCACTCCTGATGGGTCAAAATTTTGGATGTTTTTCCATTCTCCATTATAGCCTATGAGATTCATTAGAATGAATGGGCCCATATGGTAAGGGTTAGGGTTAGGGTTAGAGTTCAGGACACACTTATGTTTCGGTGAATATTGGGTTTGGGTTTAGGGATGGGTAAGATGTATTTTTAATATCATAATGAATGGTACACTCTTGATGGGGAAAAATTTTGGATGTTTTACAATTCTCCATTATAGCCTATGAGATTCATTAGAATGAATGGGCCCATATGGTAAGGGTTAGGGTTAGGGTTAGAGTTCAGGACACACATATGTTTGGTTTAAAATTGGGGTCTGGTTTAGGGTTGGGTAAGATGTATTTTTACTATCACACTGAATGGTACACTCTTGATGGGGAAAAATTTTGGATGTTTTTCCATTCTCCATTATAGCCTATGAGATTCATTAGAATGAATGGGCCCATATGGTAAGGGTTAGGGTTAGAGTTCAGGACACACATATGTTTGGTTTAAAATAGGGGTCTGGTTTAGGGTTGGGTAAGATGTATTTTTAATATCACACTGAATGGTACACTCTTGATGGGGAAAAATTTTGGATGTTTTTCCATTCTCCATTATAGCCTATGAGATTCATTAGAATCTGAGCCTGCTTCGGCAGGGGAGGGCGGGGTACAAATAAAATTTATTATTATTATTATTATTATTATTATTATTATTATTATTATTATGAATGGGCCCATATGGTAAGGGTTAGGGTTAGGGTTAGAGTTCAGGACACACTTATGTTTGGGTGAATATTGGGTATGGGTTTAGGGTTGGGTAAGATGTATTTTTAATATCACACTGAATGGTGCACTCTTGATGGGTCAAAATTTTGGATGTTTTTCCATTCTCCATTATAGCCTATGAGATTCATTAGAATGAATGGGCCCATATGGTAAGTGTTAGGGTTAGGGTTAGAGTTCAGGACACACTTATGTTTGGGTGAATATTGGGTTTGGGTTTAGGGATGGGTAAGATGTATTTTTAATATCACACTGAATGGTACACTCTTGATGGGGAAAAATTTTGGATGTTTTTCCATTCTCCATTATAGCCTATGAGATTCATTAGAATGAATGGGCCCATATGGTAAGGGTTAGGGTTAGGGTTAGAGTTCAGGACACACTTATGTTTGGGTGAATATTGGGTTTGGGTTTAGGGATGGGTAAGATCTATTTTTAATATCACACTGAATGGTACACTCTTGATGGGGAAAAATTTTGGATGTTTTTCCATTCTCCATTATAGCCTATGAGATTCATTAGAATGAATGGGCCCATATGGTAAGGGTTAGGGTTAGAGTTCAGGACACACATATCTTTGGGTGAATATTGGGTTTGGGTTTAGGGATGGGTAAGATGAATTTTTAATATCACACTGAATGGTACACTCTTCATGGGGAAAAATTTTGGATGTTTTTCCATTCTCCATTATAGCCTATGAGATTCATTAGAATGAATGGGCCCATATGGTAAGGGTTAGGGTTAGGGTTAGAGTTCAGGACACACTTATGTTTGGGTGAATATTGGGTTTGGGTTTAGGGATGGGTAAGATCTATTTTTAATATCACACTGAATGGTACACTCTTGATGGGGAAAAATTTTGGATGTTTTTCCATTCTCCATTATAGCCTATGAGATTCATTAGAATGAATGGGCCCATATGGTAAGGGTTAGGGTTAGGGTTAGAGTTCAGGACACACATATCTTTGGGTGAATATTGGGTTTGGGTTTAGGGATGGGTAAGATGAATTTTTAATATCACACTGAATGGTACACTATTGATGGGGAAAAATTTTGGATGTTTTTCCATTCTCCATTATAGCCTATGAGATTCTTTAGAATGAATGGGCCCATATGGTAAGGGTTAGGGTTAGAGTTCAGGACACACATATGTTTGGTTTAAAATTGGGGTCTGGTTTAGGGTTGGGTAAGATGTATTTTTAATATCACACTGAATGGTACACTCTTGATGGGTCAAAATTTTGGATGTTTTTCCATTCTCCATTATAGCCTATGAGATTCATTAGAATGAATGGGCCCATATGGTAAGGGTTAGGGTTAGGGTTAGGGTTAGAGTTCTGGACACACATACGTTTGGTTTAAAATTGGGGTCTGGTTTAGGTTTGGGTAAGATGTATTTTTAATATCACACTGAATGGTAAACTCTTGATGGGGAAAAATTTTGGATGTTTTTCCATTCTCCATTATAGCCTATGAGATTCATTAGAATGAATGGGCCCATATGGTAAGGGTTAGGGTTAGAGTTTAGGACACACATATGTTTGGTTTAAAATAGGGGTCTGGTTTAGGGTTGGGTAAGATGTATTTTTAATATCACACTGAATGGTACACTCTTGATGGGGAAAAATTTTGGATGTTTTTCCATTCTCCATTATAGCCTATGAGATTCATTAGAATGAATGGGCCCATATGGTAAGTGTTAGGGTTAGGGTTAGAGTTCAGGACACACTTATGTTTGGGTGAATATTGGGTTTGGGTTTAGGGATGGGTAAGATGTATTTTTAATATCACACTGAATGGTACACTCTTGATGGGGAAAAATTTTGGATGTTTTTCCATTCTCCATTATAGCCTATGAGATTCATTAGAATGAATGGGCCCATATGGTAAGGGTTAGGGTTAGGGTTAGAGTTCAGGACACACTTATGTTTGGTTGAATATTGGGTTTGGGTTTAGGGATGGGTAAGATGTATTTTTAATATCACACTGAATGGTACACTCTTGATGGGGAAAAATTTTGGATGTTTTTCCATTCTCCATTATAGCCTATGAGATTCATTAGAATGAATGGGCCCATATGGTAAGGGTTAGGGTTAGGGTTAGAGTTCAGGACACACTTATGTTTGGGTGAATATTGGGTTTGGGTTTAGGGATGGGTAAGATGTATTTTTAATATCACACTGAATGGTGCACTCCTGATGGGTCAAAATTTTGGATGTTTTTCCATTCTCCATTATAGCCTATGAGATTCATTAGAATGAATGGGCCCATATGGTAAGGGTTAGGGTTAGGGTTAGAGTTCAGGACACACTTATGTTTCGGTGAATATTGGGTTTGGGTTTAGGGATGGGTAAGATGTATTTTTAATATCATAATGAATGGTACACTCTTGATGGGGAAAAATTTTGGATGTTTTACAATTCTCCATTATAGCATATGAGATTCCTTAGTATGAATGGGCCCATATGGTAAGGGTTAGGGTTAGGGTTAGAGTTCAGGACACACTTATGTTTGGGTGAATATTGGGTTTGGGTTTAGGGATGGGTAAGATGTATTTTTAATATCACACTGAATGGTACACTCTTGATGGGGAAAAATTTTGGATGTTTTTCCATTCTCCATTATAGCCTATGAGATTCATTAGAATGAATGGGCCCATATGGTAAGGGTTAGGGTTAGGGTTAGAGTTCAGGACACACATATGTTTGGTTTAAAATTGGGGTCTGGTTTAGGGTTGGGTAAGATGTATTTTTACTATCACACTGAATGGTACACTCTTGATGGGGAAAAATTTTGGATGTTTTTCCATTCTCCATTATAGCCTATGAGATTCATTAGAATGAATGGGCCCATATGGTAAGGGTTAGGGTTAAGGTTAGAGTTCAGGACACACTTATGTTTGGGTGAATACTGGGTTTGGGTTTAGGGATGGGTAAGATGTATTTTTAATATCACACTGAATGGTACACTCTTGATAGGGAAAAATTTTGAATGTTTTTCCATTCTCCATTATAGCCTATGAGATTCATTAGAATGAATGGGCCCATATGGTAAGGGTTAGGGTTAGGGTTAGAGTTCAGGACACACATATGTTTGGTTTAAAATTGGGGTCTGGTTTAGGGTTGGGTAAGATGTATTTTTAATATCACACTGAATGGTACACTCTTGATGGGGAAAAATTTTGGATGTTTTTCCATTCACCATTATAGCCTATGAGATTCATTAGAATGAATGGGCCCATATGGTAAGGGTTAGGGTTAGGGTTAGAGTTCAGGACACACTTATGTTTGGGTGAATATTGGGTTTGGGTTTAGGGATGGGTAAGATGTATTTTTAATATCATAATGAATGGTACACTCTTGATGGGGAAAAATTTTGGATGTTTTACAATTCTCCATTATAGCATATGAGATTCCTTAGTATGAATGGGCCCATATGGTAAGGGTTAGGGTTAGGGTTAGAGTTCAGGACACACTTATGTTTGGGTGAATATTGGGTTTGGGTTTAGGGATGGGTAAGATGTATTTTTAATATCACACTGAATGGTACACTCTTGATGGGGAAAAATTTTGGATGTTTTTCCATTCTCCATTATAGCCTATGAGATTCATTAGAATGAATGGGCCCATATGGTAAGGGTTAGGGTTAGGGTTAGAGTTCAGGACACACATATGTTTGGTTTAAAATTGGGGTCTGGTTTAGGGTTGGGTAAGATGTATTTTTACTATCACACTGAATGATACACTCTTGATGGGGAAAAATTTTGGATGTTTTTCCATTCTCCATTATAGCCTATGAGATTCATTAGAATGAATGGGCCCATATGGTAAGGGTTAGGGTTAAGGTTAGAGTTCAGGACACACTTATGTTTGGGTGAATACTGGGTTTGGGTTTAGGGATGGGTAAGATGTATTTTTAATATCACACTGAATGGTACACTCTTGATGGGGAAAAATTTTGAATGTTTTTCCATTCTCCATTATAGCCTATGAGATTCATTAGAATGAATGGGCCCATATGGTAAGGGTTAGGGTTAGGGTTAGAGTTCAGGACACACATATGTTTGGTTTAAAATTGGGGTCTGGTTTAGGGTTGGGTAAGATGTATTTTTAATATCACACTGAATGGTACACTCTTGATGGGGAAAAATTTTGGATGTTTTTCCATTCTCCATTATAGCCTATGAGATTCATTAGAATGAATGGGCCCATATGGTAAGGGTTAGGGTTAGGGTTAGAGTTCAGGACACACTTATGTTTGGGTGAATATTGGGTTTGGGTTTAGGGATGGGTAAGATGTATTTTTAATATCACACTGAATGGTACACTCTTGATGGGGAAAAATTTTGGATGTTTTTCCATTCTCCATTATAGCCTATGAGATTCATTAGAATGAATGGGCCCATATGGTAAGGGTTAGGGTTAGGGTTAGAGTTCAGGACACACATATGTTTGGTTTAAAATTGGGGTCTGGTTTAGGGTTGGGTAAGATGTATTTTTAATATCACACTGAATGGTACACTCTTGATGGGGAAAAATTTTGGATGTTTTTCCATTCTCCATTATAGCGTATGAGATTCATTAGAATGAATGGGCCCATATAGTAAGGGTTAGGGTTAGGGTTAGAGTTCAGGACACACATATGTTTGGTTTAAAATTGGGGTCTGGTTTAGGGTTGGGTAAGATGTATTTTTAATATCACACTGAATGGTACACTCTTCATGGGGAAAAATTTTGGATGTTTTTCCATTCTCCATTATAGCCTATGAGATTCATTAGAATGAATGGGCCCATATGGTTAGGGTTAGGGTTAGGGTTAGAGTTCAGGACACACTTATGTTTGGGTGAATATTGGGTTTGGGTTTAGGGATGGGTAAGATCTATTTTTAATATCACACTGAATGGTACACTCTTGATGGGGAAAAATTTTGGATGTTTTTCCATTCTCCATTATAGCCTATGAGATTCATTAGAATGAATGGGCCCATATGGTAAGGGTTAGGGTTAGAGTTCAGGACACACATATCTTTGGGTGAATATTGGGTTTGGGTTTAGGGATGGGTAAGATGAATTTTTAATATCACACTGAATGGTACACTCTTCATGGGGAAAAATTTTGGATGTTTTTCCATTCTCCATTATAGCCTATGAGATTCATTAGAATGAATGGGCCCATATGGTAAGGGTTAGGGTTAGGGTTAGAGTTCAGGACACACTTATGTTTGGGTGAATATTGGGTTTGGGTTTAGGGATGGGTAAGATCTATTTTTAATATCACACTGAATGGTACACTCTTGATGGGGAAAAATTTTGGATGTTTTTCCATTCTCCATTATAGCCTATGAGATTCATTAGAATGAATGGGCCCATATGGTAAGGGTTAGGGTTAGAGTTCAGGACACACATATGTTTGGTTTAAAATTGGGGTCTGGTTTAGGGTTGGGTAAGATGTATTTTTAATATCACACTGAATGGTACACTCTTGATGGGTCAAAATTTTGGATGTTTTTCCATTCTCCATTATAGCCTATGAGATTCATTAGAATGAATGGGCCCATATGGTAAGGGTTAGGGTTAGGGTTAGAGTTCAGGACACACTTATGTTTGGGTGAATATTGGGTTTGGGTTTAGGGATGGGTAAGATGTATTTTTAATATCACACTGAATGGTGCACTCCTGATGGGTCAAAATTTTGGATGTTTTTCCATTCTCCATTATAGCCTATGAGATTCATTAGAATGAATGGGCCCATATGGTAAGGGTTAGGGTTAGGGTTAGAGTTCAGGACACACTTATGTTTCGGTGAATATTGGGTTTGGGTTTAGGGATGGGTAAGATGTATTTTTAATATCATAATGAATGGTACACTCTTGATGGGGAAAAATTTTGGATGTTTTACAATTCTCCATTATAGCATATGAGATTCCTTAGTATGAATGGGCCCATATGGTAAGGGTTAGGGTTAGGGTTAGAGTTCAGGACACACTTATGTTTGGGTGAATATTGGGTTTGGGTTTAGGGATGGGTAAGATGTATTTTTAATATCACACTGAATGGTACACTCTTGATGGGGAAAAATTTTGGATGTTTTTCCATTCTCCATTATAGCCTATGAGATTCATTAGAATGAATGGGCCCATATGGTAAGGGTTAGGGTTAGGGTTAGAGTTCAGGACACACATATGTTTGGTTTAAAATTGGGGTCTGGTTTAGGGTTGGGTAAGATGTATTTTTACTATCACACTGAATGGTACACTCTTGATGGGGAAAAATTTTGGATGTTTTTCCATTCTCCATTATAGCCTATGAGATTCATTAGAATGAATGGGCCCATATGGTAAGGGTTAGGGTTAAGGTTAGAGTTCAGGACACACTTATGTTTGGGTGAATACTGGGTTTGGGTTTAGGGATGGGTAAGATGTATTTTTAATATCACAC
This sequence comes from Heteronotia binoei, assembly GCF_032191835.1. Classification (NCBI taxonomy): domain Eukaryota; kingdom Metazoa; phylum Chordata; class Lepidosauria; order Squamata; family Gekkonidae; genus Heteronotia; species Heteronotia binoei. The sequence continues at coordinate 39,683,441 of NC_083232.1, read as the reverse complement.
TGAATGGTACACTCTTGATGGGGAAAAATTTTGAATGTTTTTCCATTCTCCATTATAGCCTATGAGATTCATTAGAATGAATGGGCCCATATGGTAAGGGTTAGGGTTAGGGTTAGAGTTCAGGACACACATATGTTTGGTTTAAAATTGGGGTCTGGTTTAGGGTTGGGTAAGATGTATTTTTAATATCACACTGAATGGTACACTCTTGATGGGGAAAAATTTTGGATGTTTTTCCATTCTCCATTATAGCCTATGAGATTCATTAGAATGAATGGGCCCATATGGTAAGGGTTAGGGTTAGAGTTCAGGACACACTTATGTTTGGGTGAATATTGGGTTTGGGTTTAGGGATGGGTAAGATGTATTTTTAATATCACACTGAATGGTACACTCTTGATGGGGAAAAATTTTGGATGTTTTTCCATTCTCCATTATAGCCTATGAGATTCATTAGAATGAATGGGCCCATATGGTAAGGGTTAGGGTTAGGGTTAGAGTTCAGGACACACATATGTTTGGTTTAAAATTGGGGTCTGGTTTAGGGTTGGGTAAGATGTATTTTTAATATCACACTGAATGGTACACTCTTGATGGGGAAAAATTTTGGATGTTTTTCCATTCTCCATTATAGCCTATGAGATTCATTAGAATGAATGGGCCCATATAGTAAGGGTTAGGGTTAGGGTTAGAGTTCAGGACACACATATGTTTGGTTTAAAATTGGGGTCTGGTTTAGGGTTGGGTAAGATGTATTTTTAATATCACACTGAATGGTACACTCTTCATGCGGAAAAATTTTGGATGTTTTTCCATTCTCCATTATAGCCTATGAGATTCATTAGAATGAATGGGCCCATATGGTAAGGGTTAGGGTTAGGGTTAGAGTTCAGGACACACTTATGTTTGGGTGAATATTGGGTTTGGGTTTAGGGATGGGTAAGATCTATTTTTAATATCACACTGAATGGTACACTCTTGATGGGGAAAAATTTTGGATGTTTTTCCATTCTCCATTATAGCCTATGAGATTCATTAGAATGAATGGGCCCATATGGTAAGGGTTAGGGTTAGGGTTAGAGTTCAGGACACACTTATGTTTGGGTGAATATTGGGTTTGGGTTTAGGGATGTGTAAGATGTATTTTTAATATCACACTGAATGGTGCACTCCTGATGGGTCAAAATTTTGGATGTTTTTCCATTCTCCATTATAGCCTATGAGATTCATTAGAATGAATGGGCCCATATGGTAAGGGTTAGGGTTAGGGTTAGAGTTCAGGACACACTTATGTTTCGGTGAATATTGGGTTTGGGTTTAGGGATGGGTAAGATGTATTTTTAATATCATAATGAATGGTACACTCTTCATGGGGAAAAATTTTGGATGTTTTTCCATTCTCCATTATAGCCTATGATATTCATTAGAATGAATGGGCCCATATGGTAAGGGTTAGGGTTAGGGTTAGAGTTCAGGACACACTTATGTTTGGGTGAATATTGGGTTTGGGTTTAGGGATGGGTAAGATCTATTTTTAATATCACACTGAATTGTACACTCTTGATGGGGAAAAATTTTGGATGTTTTTCCATTCTCCATTATAGCCTATGAGATTCATTAGAATGAATGGGCCCATATGGTAAGGGTTAGGGTTAGAGTTCAGGACACACATATCTTTGGGTGAATATTGGGTTTGGGTTTAGGGATGGGTAAGATGAATTTTTAATATCACACTGAATGGTACACTCTTCATGGGGAAAAATTTTGGATGTTTTTCCATTCTCCATTATAGCCTATGAGATTCATTAGAATGAATGGGCCCATATGGTAAGGGTTAGGGTTAGGGTTAGAGTTCAGGACACACTTATGTTTGGGTGAATATTGGGTTTGGGTTTAGGGATGGGTAAGATCTATTTTTAATATCACACTGAATGGTACACTCTTGATGGGGAAAAATTTTGGATGTTTTTCCATTCTCCATTATAGCCTATGAGATTCATTAGAATGAATGGGCCCATATGGTAAGGGTTAGGGTTAGAGTTCAGGACACTCATATCTTTGGGTGAATATTGGGTTTGGGTTTAGGGATGGGTAAGATGAATTTTTAATATCACACTGAATGGTACACTATTGATGGGGAAAAATTTTGGATGTTTTTCCATTCTCCATTATAGCCTATGAGATTCATTAGAATGAATGGGCCCATATGGTAAGGGTTAGGGTTAGAGTTCAGGACACACATATGTTTGGTTTAAAATTGGGGTCTGGTTTAGGGTTGGGTAAGATGTATTTTTAATATCACACTGAATGGTACACTCTTGATGGGTCAAAATTTTGGATGTTTTTCCATTCTCCATTATAGCCTATGAGATTCATTAGAATGTATGGGCCCATATGGTAAGGGTTAGGGTTAGGGTTAGAGTTCAGGACACACTTATGTTTGGGTGAATATTGGGTTTGGGTTTAGGGATGGGTAAGATGTATTTTTAATATCACACTGAATGGTACACTCTTGATGGGGAAAAATTTTGGATGTTTTTCCATTCTCCATTATAGCCTATGAGATTCATTAGAATGAATGGGCCCATATGGTAAGGGTTAGGGTTAGGGTTAGGGTTAGAGTTCTGGACACACATATGTTTGGTTTAAAATTGGGGTCTGGTTTAGGGTTGGGTAAGATGTATTTTTAATATCACACTGAATGGTACACTCTTGATGGGGAAAAATTTTGGATGTTTTTCCATTCTCCATTATAGCCTATGAGATTCATTAGAATGAATGGGCCCATATGGTAAGGGTTAGGGTTAGGGTTAGAGTTCAGGACACACTTATGTTTGGGTGAATATTGGGTATGGGTTTAGGGTTGGGTAAGATGTATTTTTAATATCACACTGAATGGTGCACTCTTGATGGGTCAAAATTTTGGATGTTTTTCCATTCTCCATTATAGCCTATGAGATTCATTAGAATGAATGGGCCCATATGGTAAGTGTTAGGGTTAGGGTTAGAGTTCAGGACACACTTATGTTTGGTTGAATATTGGGTTTGGGTTTAGGGATGGGTAAGATGTATTTTTAATATCACACTGAATGGTACACTCTTGATGGGGAAAAATTTTGGATGTTTTTCCATTCTCCATTATAGCCTATGAGATTGATTAGAATGAATGGGCCCATATGGTAAGGGTTAGGGTTAGAGTTCAGGAAACACATATGTTTGGTTTAAAATTGGGGTCTGGTTTAGGGTTGGGTTAGATGTATTTTTAATATCACACTGAATGGTACACTCTTGATGGGGAAAAATTTTGGATGTTTTTCCATTCTCCATTATAGCCTATGAGATTCATTAGAATGAATGGGCCCATATGGTAAGGGTTAGGGTTAGGGTTAGAGTTCAGGACACACTTATGTTTGGCTGAATATTGGGTATGGGTTTAGGGATGGGTAAGATGTATTTTTAATATCACACTGAATGGTGCACTCTTGATGGGGAAGAATTTTGGATGTTTTTCCATTCTCCATTATAGCCTATGAGATTCATTAGAATGAATGGGCCCATATGGTAACGGTTAGGGTTAGAGTTCAGGACACACTTATGTTTGGGTGAATATTGGGTTTGGCTTTAGGGATGGGTAAGATGTATTTTTAATATCACACTGAATGGTACACTATTGATGGGGAAAAATTTTGGATGTTTTTCCATTCTCCATTATAGCCTATGAGATTCATTAGAATGAATGGGCCCATATGGTAAGGGTTAGGGTTAGGGTTAGAGTTCAGGACACACTTATGTTTGGGTGAATATTGGGTTTGGGTTTAGGGATGGGTAAGATGTATTTTTAATATCACACTGAATGGTACACTCTTGATGGGGAAAATTTTTGGATGTTTTTCCATTCTCCATTATAGCCTATGAGATTCATTAGAATGAATGGGCCCATATGGTAAGGGTTAGGGTTAGGGTTAGAGTTCAGGACACACTTATGTTTGGGTGAATATTGGGTTTGGGTTTAGGGATGGGTAAGATGTATTTTTAATATCACACTGAATGGTACACTCTTGATGGGGAAATATTTTGGATGTTTTTCCATTCTCCATTATAGCCTATGAGATTCATTAGAATGAATGGGCCCATATGGTAAGGGTTAGGGTTAGGGTTAGAGTTCAGGACACACTTATGTTTGGGTGAATATTGGGTTTGGGTTTAGGGATGGGTAAGATGTATTTTTAATATCACACTGAATGGTGCACTCCTGATGGGTCAAAATTTTGGATGTTTTTCCATTCTCCATTATAGCCTATGAGATTCATTAGAATGAATGGGCCCATATGGTAAGGGTTAGGGTTAGGGTTAGAGTTCAGGACACACTTATGTTTGGGTGAATATTGGGTTTGGGTTTAGGGATGGGTAAGATGTATTTTTAATATCATAATGAATGGTACACTCTTGATGGGGAAAAATTTTGGATGTTTTACAATTCTCCATTATAGCATATGAGATTCCTTAGTATGAATGGGCCCATATGGTAAGGGTTAGGGTTAGGGTTAGAGTTCAGGACACACTTATGTTTGGGTGAATATTGGGTTTGGGTTTAGGGATGGGTAAGATGTATTTTTAATATCACACTGAATGGTACACTCTTGATGGGGAAAAATTTTGGATGTTTTTCCATTCTCCATTATAGCCTATGAGATTCATTAGAATGAATGGGCCCATATGGTAAGGGTTAGGGTTAGGGTTAGAGTTCAGGACACACATATGTTTGGTTTAAAATTGGGGTCTGGTTTAGGGTTGGGTAAGATGTATTTTTAATATCACACTGAATGGTACACTCTTGATGGGGAAAAATTTTGGATGTTTTTCCATTCTCCATTATAGCCTATGAGATTCATTAGAATGAATGGGCCCATATGGTAAGGGTTAGGGTTAAGGTTAGAGTTCAGGACACACTTATGTTTGGGTGAATATTGGGTTTGGGTTTAGGGATGGGTAAGATGTATTTTTAATATCACACTGAATGGTACACTCTTGATGGGGAAATATTTTGGATGTTTTTCCATTCTCCATTATAGCCTATGAGATTCATTAGAATGAATGGGCCCATATGGTAAGGGTTAGGGTTAGGGTTAGAGTTCAGGACACACATATGTTTGGTTTAAAATTGGGGTCTGGTTTAGGGTTGGGTAAGATGTATTTTTAATATCACACTGAATGGTACACTCTTGATGGGGAAAAATTTTGGATGTTTTTCCATTCTCCATTATAGCCTATGAGATTCATTAGAATGAATGGGCCCATATGGTAAGGGTTAGGGTTAGGGTTAGACTTCAGGACACACATATGTTTGGTTTAAAATTGGGGTCTGGTTTAGGGTTGGGTAAGATGTATTTTTAATATCACACTGAATGGTACACTCTTCATGGGGAAAAATTTTGGATGTTTTTCCATTCTCCATTATAGCCTATGAGATTCATTAGAATGAATGGGCCCATATGGTAAGGGTTAGGGTTAGGGTTAGAGTTCAGGACACACTTATGTTTGGGTGAATATTGGGTTTGGGTTTAGGGATGGGTAAGATCTATTTTTAATATCACACTGAATGGTACACTCTTGATGGGGAAAAATTTTGGATGTTTTTCCATTCTCCATTATAGCCTATGAGATTCATTAGAATGAATGGGCCCATATGGTAAGGGTTAGGGTTAGGGTTAGAGTTCAGGACACACTTATGTTTGGGTGAATATTGGGTTTGGGTTTAGGGATGGGTAAGATGTATTTTTAATATCACACTGAATGGTACACTCTTGATGGGGAAAAATTTTAGATGTTTTCCCATTCTCCATTATAGCCTATGAGATTCATTAGAATGAATGGGCCCATATGGTAAGGGTTAGGGTTAGGGTTAGAGTTCAGGACACAATTATGTTTGGGTGAATATTGGGTTTGGGTTTAGGGATGGGTAAGATGTATTTTTAATATCACACTGAATGGTACACTCTTGATGGGGAAAAATTTTGGATGTTTATCCATTCTCCATTATAGCCTATGAGATTCATTAGAATGAATGGGCCCATATGGTAAGGGTTAGGGTTAGGGTTAGAGTTCAGGACACACTTATGTTTGGGTGAATATTGGGTTTGGGTTTAGGGATGGGTAAGATGTATTTTTAATATCATAATGAATGGTAAACTCTTGAAGGGGAAAAATTTTGGATGTTTTTCCATTCTCCATTATAGCCTATGAGATTCATTAGAATGAATGGGCCCATATGGTAAGGGTTAGGGTTAGGGTTAGAGTTCAGGACACACTTATGTTTGGGTGAATATTGGGTTTGGGTTTAGGGATGGGTAAGATGTATTTTTAATATCACACTGAATGGTACACTCTTGATGGGGAAAAATTTTGGATGTTTTTCCATTCTCCATTATAGCCTATGAGATTCATTAGAATGAATGGGCCCATATGGTAAGTGTTAGGGTTAGGGTTAGAGTTCAGGACACACATATCTTTGGGTGAATATAGGGTTTGGGTTTAGGGATGGGTAAGATGAATTTTTAATATCACACTGAATGGTACACTATAGATGGGGAAAAATTTTGGATGTTTTTCCATTCTCCATTATAGCCTATGAGATTCATTAGAATGAATGGGCCCATATGGTAAGGGTTAGGGTTAGGGTTAGAGTTCAGGACACACATATCTTTGGGTGAATATTGGGTTTGGGTTTAGGGATGGGTAAGATGAATTTTTAATATCACACTGAATGGTACACTATTGATGGGGAAAAATTTTGGATGTTTTTCCATTCTCCATTATAGCCTATGAGATTCATTAGAATGAATGGGCCCATATGGTAAGGGTTAGGGTTAGGGTTAGAGTTCAGGACACACATATGTTTGGTTTAAAATTGGGGTCTGGTTTAGGGTTGGGTAAGATGTATTTTTAATATCACACTGAATGGTACACTCTTGATGGGGAAAAATTTTGGATGTTTTTCCATTCTCCATTATAGCCTATGAGATTCATTAGAATGAATGGGCCCATATGGTAAGGGTTAGGGTTAGGGTTAGAGTTCAGGACACACATATGTTTGGTTTAAAATTGGGGTCTGGTTTAGGGTTGGGTAAGATGTATTTTTACTATCACACTGAATGGTACACTCTTGATGGGGAAAAATTTTGGATGTTTTTCCATTCTCCATTATAGCCTATGAGATTCATTAGAATGAATGGGCCCATATGGTAAGGGTTAGGGTTAAGGTTAGAGTTCAGGACACACTTATGTTTGGGTGAATACTGGGTTTGGGTTTAGGGATGGGTAAGATGTATTTTTAATATCACACTGAATGGTACACTCTTGATGGGGAAAAATTTTGGATGTTTTTCCATTCTCCATTATAGCCTATGAGATTCATTAGAATGAATGGGCCCATATGGTAAGGGTTAGGGTTAAGGTTAGAGTTCAGGACACACTTATGTTTGGGTGAATATTGGGTTTGGGTTTAGGGATGGGTAAGATGTATTTTTAATATCACACTGAATGGTACACTCTTGATGGGGAAATATTTTGGATGTTTTTCCATTCTCCATTATAGCCTATGAGATTCATTAGAATGAATGGGCCCATATGGTAAGGGTTAGGGTTAGGGTTAGAGTTCAGGACACACATATGTTTGGTTTAAAATTGGGGTCTGGTTTAGGGTTGGGTAAGATGTATTTTTAATATCACACTGAATGGTACACTCTTGATGGGGAAAAATTTTGGATGTTTTTCCATTCTCCATTATAGCCTATGAGATTCATTAGAATGAATGGGCCCATATGGTAAGGGTTAGGGTTAGGGTTAGACTTCAGGACACACATATGTTTGGTTTAAAATTGGGGTCTGGTTTAGGGTTGGGTAAGATGTATTTTTAATATCACACTGAATGGTACACTCTTCATGGGGAAAAATTTTGGATGTTTTTCCATTCTCCATTATAGCCTATGAGATTCATTAGAATGAATGGGCCCATATGGTAAGGGTTAGGGTTAGGGTTAGAGTTCAGGACACACTTATGTTTGGGTGAATATTGGGTTTGGGTTTAGGGATGGGTAAGATCTATTTTTAATATCACACTGAATGGTACACTCTTGATGGGGAAAAATTTTGGATGTTTTTCCATTCTCCATTATAGCCTATGAGATTCATTAGAATGAATGGGCCCATATGGTAAGGGTTAGGGTTAGGGTTAGAGTTCAGGACACACTTATGTTTGGGTGAATATTGGGTTTGGGTTTAGGGATGGGTAAGATGTATTTTTAATATCACACTGAATGGTACACTCTTGATGGGGAAAAATTTTAGATGTTTTCCCATTCTCCATTATAGCCTATGAGATTCATTAGAATGAATGGGCCCATATGGTAAGGGTTAGGGTTAGGGTTAGAGTTCAGGACACAATTATGTTTGGGTGAATATTGGGTTTGGGTTTAGGGATGGGTAAGATGTATTTTTAATATCACACTGAATGGTACACTCTTGATGGGGAAAAATTTTGGATGTTTATCCATTCTCCATTATAGCCTATGAGATTCATTAGAATGAATGGGCCCATATGGTAAGGGTTAGGGTTAGGGTTAGAGTTCAGGACACACTTATGTTTGGGTGAATATTGGGTTTGGGTTTAGGGATGGGTAAGATGTATTTTTAATATCATAATGAATGGTAAACTCTTGAAGGGGAAAAATTTTGGATGTTTTTCCATTCTCCATTATAGCCTATGAGATTCATTAGAATGAATGGGCCCATATGGTAAGGGTTAGGGTTAGGGTTAGAGTTCAGGACACACTTATGTTTGGGTGAATATTGGGTTTGGGTTTAGGGATGGGTAAGATGTATTTTTAATATCACACTGAATGGTACACTCTTGATGGGGAAAAATTTTGGATGTTTTTCCATTCTCCATTATAGCCTATGAGATTCATTAGAATGAATGGGCCCATATGGTAAGTGTTAGGGTTAGGGTTAGAGTTCAGGACACACATATCTTTGGGTGAATATAGGGTTTGGGTTTAGGGATGGGTAAGATGAATTTTTAATATCACACTGAATGGTACACTATAGATGGGGAAAAATTTTGGATGTTTTTCCATTCTCCATTATAGCCTATGAGATTCATTAGAATGAATGGGCCCATATGGTAAGGGTTAGGGTTAGGGTTAGAGTTCAGGACACACATATCTTTGGGTGAATATTGGGTTTGGGTTTAGGGATGGGTAAGATGAATTTTTAATATCACACTGAATGGTACACTATTGATGGGGAAAAATTTTGGATGTTTTTCCATTCTCCATTATAGCCTATGAGATTCATTAGAATGAATGGGCCCATATGGTAAGGGTTAGGGTTAGGGTTAGAGTTCAGGACACACATATGTTTGGTTTAAAATTGGGGTCTGGTTTAGGGTTGGGTAAGATGTATTTTTAATATCACACTGAATGGTACACTCTTGATGGGGAAAAATTTTGGATGTTTTTCCATTCTCCATTATAGCCTATGAGATTCATTAGAATGAATGGGCCCATATGGTAAGGGTTAGGGTTAGGGTTAGAGTTCAGGACACACATATGTTTGGTTTAAAATTGGGGTCTGGTTTAGGGTTGGGTAAGATGTATTTTTACTATCACACTGAATGGTACACTCTTGATGGGGAAAAATTTTGGATGTTTTTCCATTCTCCATTATAGCCTATGAGATTCATTAGAATGAATGGGCCCATATGGTAAGGGTTAGGGTTAAGGTTAGAGTTCAGGACACACTTATGTTTGGGTGAATACTGGGTTTGGGTTTAGGGATGGGTAAGATGTATTTTTAATATCACACTGAATGGTACACTCTTGATGGGGAAAAATTTTGAATGTTTTTCCATTCTCCATTATAGCCTATGAGATTCATTAGAATGAATGGGCCCATATGGTAAGGGTTAGGGTTAAGGTTAGAGTTCAGGACACACTTATGTTTGGGTGAATATTGGGTTTGGGTTTAGGGATGGGTAAGATGTATTTTTAATATCACACTGAATGGTACACTCTTGATGGGGAAAAATTTTGGATGTTTTTCCATTCTCCATTATAGCCTATGAGATTCATTAGAATGAATGGGCCCATATGGTAAGGGTTAGGGTTAGGGTTAGAGTTCAGGACACACTTATGTTTGGGTGAATATTGGGTTTGGGTTTAGGGATGGGTAAGATGTATTTTTAATATCACACTGAATGGTACACTCTTGATGGGGAAAAATTTTGGATGTTTTTCCATTCTCCATTATAGCCTATGAGATTCATTAGAATGAATGGGCCCATATGGTAAGGGTTAGGGTTAGGGTTAGAGTTCAGGACACACATATGTTTGGTTTAAAATTGGGGTCTGGTTTAGGGTTGGGTAAGATGTATTTTTAATATCACACTGAATGGTACACTCTTGATGGGGAAAAATTTTGGATGTTTTTCCATTCTCCATTATAGCGTATGAGATTCATTAGAATGAATGGGCCCATATAGTAAGGGTTAGGGTTAGGGTTAGAGTTCAGGACACACATATGTTTGGTTTAAAATTGGGGTCTGGTTTAGGGTTGGGTAAGATGTATTTTTAATATCACACTGAATGGTACACTCTTCATGGGGAAAAATTTTGGATGTTTTTCCATTCTCCATTATAGCCTATGAGATTCATTAGAATGAATGGGCCCATATGGTAAGGGTTAGGGTTAGGGTTAGAGTTCAGGACACACTTATGTTTGGGTGAATATTGGGTTTGGGTTTAGGGATGGGTAAGATCTATTTTTAATATCACACTGAATGGTACATTCTTGATGGGGAAAAATTTTGGATGTTTTTCCATTCTCCATTATAGCCTATGAGATTCATTAGAATGAATGGGCCCATATGGTAAGGGTTAGGGTTAGAGTTCAGGACACACATATCTTTGGGTGAATATTGGGTTTGGGTTTAGGGATGGGTAAGATGAATTTTTAATATCACACTGAATGGTACACTCTTCATGGGGAAAAATTTTGGATGTTTTTCCATTCTCCATTATAGCCTATGAGATTCATTAGAATGAATGGGCCCATATGGTAAGGGTTAGGGTTAGGGTTAGAGTTCAGGACACACTTATGTTTGGGTGAATATTGGGTTTGGGTTTAGGGATGGGTAAGATCTATTTTTAATATCACACTGAATGGTACACTCTTGATGGGGAAAAATTTTGGATGTTTTTCCATTCTCCATTATAGCCTATGAGATTCATTAGAATGAATGGGCCCATATGGTAAGGGTTAGGGTTAGAGTTCAGGACACACATATGTTTGGTTTAAAATTGGGGTCTGGTTTAGGGTTGGGTAAGATGTATTTTTAATATCACACTGAATGGTACACTCTTGATGGGTCAAAATTTTGGATGTTTTTCCATTCTCCATTATAGCCTATGAGATTCATTAGAATGAATGGGCCCATATGGTAAGGGTTAGGGTTAGGGTTAGAGTTCAGGACACACTTATGTTTGGGTGAATATTGGGTTTGGGTTTAGGGATGGGTAAGATGTATTTTTAATATCACACTGAATGGTGCACTCCTGATGGGTCAAAATTTTGGATGTTTTTCCATTCTCCATTATAGCCTATGAGATTCATTAGAATGAATGGGCCCATATGGTAAGGGTTAGGGTTAGGGTTAGAGTTCAGGACACACTTATGTTTCGGTGAATATTGGGTTTGGGTTTAGGGATGGGTAAGATGTATTTTTAATATCATAATGAATGGTACACTCTTGATGGGGAAAAATTTTGGATGTTTTACAATTCTCCATTATAGCCTATGAGATTCATTAGAATGAATGGGCCCATATGGTAAGGGTTAGGGTTAGGGTTAGAGTTCAGGACACACATATGTTTGGTTTAAAATTGGGGTCTGGTTTAGGGTTGGGTAAGATGTATTTTTACTATCACACTGAATGGTACACTCTTGATGGGGAAAAATTTTGGATGTTTTTCCATTCTCCATTATAGCCTATGAGATTCATTAGAATGAATGGGCCCATATGGTAAGGGTTAGGGTTAGAGTTCAGGACACACATATGTTTGGTTTAAAATAGGGGTCTGGTTTAGGGTTGGGTAAGATGTATTTTTAATATCACACTGAATGGTACACTCTTGATGGGGAAAAATTTTGGATGTTTTTCCATTCTCCATTATAGCCTATGAGATTCATTAGAATCTGAGCGTGCTTCGGCAGGGGAGGGCGGGGTACAAATAAAATTTATTATTATTATTATTATTATTATTATTATTATTATTATTATTATTATTATTATTATTATTATTATTATTATTATTATTATTATTATTATTATGAATGGGCCCATATGGTAAGGGTTAGGGTTAGGGTTAGAGTTCAGGACACACTTATGTTTGGGTGAATATTGGGTATGGGTTTAGGGTTGGGTAAGATGTATTTTTAATATCACACTGAATGGTGCACTCTTGATGGGTCAAAATTTTGGATGTTTTTCCATTCTCCATTATAGCCTATGAGATTCATTAGAATGAATGGGCCCATATGGTAAGTGTTAGGGTTAGGGTTAGAGTTCAGGACACACTTATGTTTGGGTGAATATTGGGTTTGGGTTTAGGGATGGGTAAGATGTATTTTTAATATCACACTGAATGGTACACTCTTGATGGGGAAAAATTTTGGATGTTTTTCCATTCTCCATTATAGCCTATGAGATTCATTAGAATGAATGGGCCCATATGGTAAGGGTTAGGGTTAGGGTTAGAGTTCAGGACACACTTATGTTTGGGTGAATATTGGGTTTGGGTTTAGGGATGGGTAAGATCTATTTTTAATATCACACTGAATGGTACACTCTTGATGGGGAAAAATTTTGGATGTTTTTCCATTCTCCATTATAGCCTATGAGATTCATTAGAATGAATGGGCCCATATGGTAAGGGTTAGGGTTAGAGTTCAGGACACACATATCTTTGGGTGAATATTGGGTTTGGGTTTAGGGATGGGTAAGATGAATTTTTAATATCACACTGAATGGTACACTCTTCATGGGGAAAAATTTTGGATGTTTTTCCATTCTCCATTATAGCCTATGAGATTCATTAGAATGAATGGGCCCATATGGTAAGGGTTAGGGTTAGGGTTAGAGTTCAGGACACACTTATGTTTGGGTGAATATTGGGTTTGGGTTTAGGGATGGGTAAGATCTATTTTTAATATCACACTGAATGGTACACTCTTGATGGGGAAAAATTTTGGATGTTTTTCCATTCTCCATTATAGCCTATGAGATTCATTAGAATGAATGGGCCCATATGGTAAGGGTTAGGGTTAGAGTTCAGGACACACATATGTTTGGTTTAAAATTGGGGTCTGGTTTAGGGTTGGGTAAGATGTATTTTTAATATCACACTGAATGGTACACTCTTGATGGGTCAAAATTTTGGATGTTTTTCCATTCTCCATTATAGCCTATGAGATTCATTAGAATGAATGGGCCCATATGGTAAGGGTTAGGGTTAGGGTTAGAGTTCAGGACACACTTATGTTTGGGTGAATATTGGGTTTGGGTTTAGGGATGGGTAAGATGTATTTTTAATATCACACTGAATGGTGCACTCCTGATGGGTCAAAATTTTGGATGTTTTTCCATTCTCCATTATAGCCTATGAGATTCATTAGAATGAATGGGCCCATATGGTAAGGGTTAGGGTTAGGGTTAGAGTTCAGGACACACTTATGTTTCGGTGAATATTGGGTTTGGGTTTAGGGATGGGTAAGATGTATTTTTAATATCATAATGAATGGTACACTCTTGATGGGGAAAAATTTTGGATGTTTTACAATTCTCCATTATAGCCTATGAGATTCATTAGAATGAATGGGCCCATATGGTAAGGGTTAGGGTTAGGGTTAGAGTTCAGGACACACATATGTTTGGTTTAAAATTGGGGTCTGGTTTAGGGTTGGGTAAGATGTATTTTTACTATCACACTGAATGGTACACTCTTGATGGGGAAAAATTTTGGATGTTTTTCCATTCTCCATTATAGCCTATGAGATTCATTAGAATGAATGGGCCCATATGGTAAGGGTTAGGGTTAGAGTTCAGGACACACATATGTTTGGTTTAAAATAGGGGTCTGGTTTAGGGTTGGGTAAGATGTATTTTTAATATCACACTGAATGGTACACTCTTGATGGGGAAAAATTTTGGATGTTTTTCCATTCTCCATTATAGCCTATGAGATTCATTAGAATCTGAGCCTGCTTCGGCAGGGGAGGGCGGGGTACAAATAAAATTTATTATTATTATTATTATTATTATTATTATTATTATTATTATTATTATTATTATTATTATGAATGGGCCCATATGGTAAGGGTTAGGGTTAGGGTTAGAGTTCAGGACACACTTATGTTTGGGTGAATATTGGGTATGGGTTTAGGGTTGGGTAAGATGTATTTTTAATATCACACTGAATGGTGCACTCTTGATGGGTCAAAATTTTGGATGTTTTTCCATTCTCCATTATAGCCTATGAGATTCATTAGAATGAATGGGCCCATATGGTAAGTGTTAGGGTTAGGGTTAGAGTTCAGGACACACTTATGTTTGGGTGAATATTGGGTTTGGGTTTAGGGATGGGTAAGATGTATTTTTAATATCACACTGAATGGTACACTCTTGATGGGGAAAAATTTTGGATGTTTTTCCATTCTCCATTATAGCCTATGAGATTCATTAGAATGAATGGGCCCATATGGTAAGGGTTAGGGTTAGGGTTAGAGTTCAGGACACACTTATGTTTGGGTGAATATTGGGTTTGGGTTTAGGGATGGGTAAGATCTATTTTTAATATCACACTGAATGGTACACTCTTCATGGGGAAAAATTTTGGATGTTTTTCCATTCTCCATTATAGCCTATGAGATTCATTAGAATGAATGGGCCCATATGGTAAGGGTTAGGGTTAGAGTTCAGGACACACATATCTTTGGGTGAATATTGGGTTTGGGTTTAGGGATGGGTAAGATGAATTTTTAATATCACACTGAATGGTACACTCTTCATGGGGAAAAATTTTGGATGTTTTTCCATTCTCCATTATAGCCTATGAGATTCATTAGAATGAATGGGCCCATATGGTAAGGGTTAGGGTTAGGGTTAGAGTTCAGGACACACTTATGTTTGGGTGAATATTGGGTTTGGGTTTAGGGATGGGTAAGATCTATTTTTAATATCACACTGAATGGTACACTCTTGATGGGGAAAAATTTTGGATGTTTTTCCATTCTCCATTATAGCCTATGAGATTCATTAGAATGAATGGGCCCATATGGTAAGGGTTAGGGTTAGGGTTAGAGTTCAGGACACACATATCTTTGGGTGAATATTGGGTTTGGGTTTAGGGATGGGTAAGATGAATTTTTAATATCACACTGAATGGTACACTATTGATGGGGAAAAATTTTGGATGTTTTTCCATTCTCCATTATAGCCTATGAGATTCTTTAGAATGAATGGGCCCATATGGTAAGGGTTAGGGTTAGAGTTCAGGACACACATATGTTTGGTTTAAAATTGGGGTCTGGTTTAGGGTTGGGTAAGATGTATTTTTAATATCACACTGAATGGTACACTCTTGATGGGTCAAAATTTTGGATGTTTTTCCATTCTCCATTATAGCCTATGAGATTCATTAGAATGAATGGGCCCATATGGTAAGGGTTAGGGTTAGGGTTAGGGTTAGAGTTCTGGACACACATACGTTTGGTTTAAAATTGGGGTCTGGTTTAGGTTTGGGTAAGATGTATTTTTAATATCACACTGAATGGTAAACTCTTGATGGGGAAAAATTTTGGATGTTTTTCCATTCTCCATTATAGCCTATGAGATTCATTAGAATGAATGGGCCCATATGGTAAGGGTTAGGGTTAGAGTTTAGGACACACATATGTTTGGTTTAAAATAGGGGTCTGGTTTAGGGTTGGGTAAGATGTATTTTTAATATCACACTGAATGGTACACTCTTGATGGGGAAAAATTTTGGATGTTTTTCCATTCTCCATTATAGCCTATGAGATTCATTAGAATGAATGGGCCCATATGGTAAGGGTTAGGGTTAGGGTTAGAGTTCAGGACACACTTATGTTTGGGTGAATATTGGGTATGGGTTTAGGGTTGGGTAAGATGTATTTTTAATATCACACTGAATGGTGCACTCTTGATGGGTCAAAATTTTGGATGTTTTTCCATTCTCCATTATAGCCTATGAGATTCATTAGAATGAATGGGCCCATATGGTAAGTGTTAGGGTTAGGGTTAGAGTTCAGGACACACTTATGTTTGGGTGAATATTGGGTTTGGGTTTAGGGATGGGTAAGATGTATTTTTAATATCACACTGAATGGTACACTCTTGATGGGGAAAAATTTTGGATGTTTTTCCATTCTCCATTATAGCCTATGAGATTCATTAGAATGAATGGGCCCATATGGTAAGGGTTAGGGTTAGGGTTAGAGTTCAGGACACACTTATGTTTGGTTGAATATTGGGTTTGGGTTTAGGGATGGGTAAGATGTATTTTTAATATCACACTGAATGGTACACTCTTGATGGGGAAAAATTTTGGATGTTTTTCCATTCTCCATTATAGCCTATGAGATTCATTAGAATGAATGGGCCCATATGGTAAGGGTTAGGGTTAGGGTTAGAGTTCAGGACACACTTATGTTTGGGTGAATATTGGGTTTGGGTTTAGGGATGGGTAAGATGTATTTTTAATATCACACTGAATGGTGCACTCCTGATGGGTCAAAATTTTGGATGTTTTTCCATTCTCCATTATAGCCTATGAGATTCATTAGAATGAATGGGCCCATATGGTAAGGGTTAGGGTTAGGGTTAGAGTTCAGGACACACTTATGTTTCGGTGAATATTGGGTTTGGGTTTAGGGATGGGTAAGATGTATTTTTAATATCATAATGAATGGTACACTCTTGATGGGGAAAAATTTTGGATGTTTTACAATTCTCCATTATAGCATATGAGATTCCTTAGTATGAATGGGCCCATATGGTAAGGGTTAGGGTTAGGGTTAGAGTTCAGGACACACTTATGTTTGGGTGAATATTGGGTTTGGGTTTAGGGATGGGTAAGATGTATTTTTAATATCACACTGAATGGTACACTCTTGATGGGGAAAAATTTTGGATGTTTTTCCATTCTCCATTATAGCCTATGAGATTCATTAGAATGAATGGGCCCATATGGTAAGGGTTAGGGTTAGGGTTAGAGTTCAGGACACACATATGTTTGGTTTAAAATTGGGGTCTGGTTTAGGGTTGGGTAAGATGTATTTTTACTATCACACTGAATGGTACACTCTTGATGGGGAAAAATTTTGGATGTTTTTCCATTCTCCATTATAGCCTATGAGATTCATTAGAATGAATGGGCCCATATGGTAAGGGTTAGGGTTAAGGTTAGAGTTCAGGACACACTTATGTTTGGGTGAATACTGGGTTTGGGTTTAGGGATGGGTAAGATGTATTTTTAATATCACACTGAATGGTACACTCTTGATGGGGAAAAATTTTGAATGTTTTTCCATTCTCCATTATAGCCTATGAGATTCATTAGAATGAATGGGCCCATATGGTAAGGGTTAGGGTTAGGGTTAGAGTTCAGGACACACATATGTTTGGTTTAAAATTGGGGTCTGGTTTAGGGTTGGGTAAGATGTATTTTTAATATCACACTGAATGGTACACTCTTGATGGGGAAAAATTTTGGATGTTTTTCCATTCACCATTATAGCCTATGAGATTCATTAGAATGAATGGGCCCATATGGTAAGGGTTAGGGTTAGGGTTAGAGTTCAGGACACACTTATGTTTGGGTGAATATTGGGTTTGGGTTTAGGGATGGGTAAGATGTATTTTTAATATCATAATGAATGGTACACTCTTGATGGGGAAAAATTTTGGATGTTTTACAATTCTCCATTATAGCATATGAGATTCCTTAGTATAAATGGGCCCATATGGTAAGGGTTAGGGTTAGGGTTAGAGTTCAGGACACACTTATGTTTGGGTGAATATTGGGTTTGGGTTTAGGGATGGGTAAGATGTATTTTTAATATCACACTGAATGGTACACTCTTGATGGGGAAAAATTTTGGATGTTTTTCCATTCTCCATTATAGCCTATGAGATTCATTAGAATGAATGGGCCCATATGGTAAGGGTTAGGGTTAGGGTTAGAGTTCAGGACACACATATGTTTGGTTTAAAATTGGGGTCTGGTTTAGGGTTGGGTAAGATGTATTTTTACTATCACACTGAATGATACACTCTTGATGGGGAAAAATTTTGGATGTTTTTCCATTCTCCATTATAGCCTATGAGATTCATTAGAATGAATGGGCCCATATGGTAAGGGTTAGGGTTAAGGTTAGAGTTCAGGACACACTTATGTTTGGGTGAATACTGGGTTTGGGTTTAGGGATGGGTAAGATGTATTTTTAATATCACACTGAATGGTACACTCTTGATGGGGAAAAATTTTGAATGTTTTTCCATTCTCCATTATAGCCTATGAGATTCATTAGAATGAATGGGCCCATATGGTAAGGGTTAGGGTTAGGGTTAGAGTTCAGGACACACATATGTTTGGTTTAAAATTGGGGTCTGGTTTAGGGTTGGGTAAGATGTATTTTTAATATCACACTGAATGGTACACTCTTGATGGGGAAAAATTTTGGATGTTTTTCCATTCTCCATTATAGCCTATGAGATTCATTAGAATGAATGGGCCCATATGGTAAGGGTTAGGGTTAGGGTTAGAGTTCAGGACACACTTATGTTTGGGTGAATATTGGGTTTGGGTTTAGGGATGGGTAAGATGTATTTTTAATATCACACTGAATGGTACACTCTTGATGGGGAAAAATTTTGGATGTTTTTCCATTCTCCATTATAGCCTATGAGATTCATTAGAATGAATGGGCCCATATGGTAAGGGTTAGGGTTAGGGTTAGAGTTCAGGACACACATATGTTTGGTTTAAAATTGGGGTCTGGTTTAGGGTTGGGTAAGATGTATTTTTAATATCACACTGAATGGTACACTCTTGATGGGGAAAAATTTTGGATGTTTTTCCATTCTCCATTATAGCGTATGAGATTCATTAGAATGAATGGGCCCATATAGTAAGGGTTAGGGTTAGGGTTAGAGTTCAGGACACACATATGTTTGGTTTAAAATTGGGGTCTGGTTTTGGGTTGGGTAAGATGTATTTTTAATATCACACTGAATGGTACACTCTTCATGGGGAAAAATTTTGGATGTTTTTCCATTCTCCATTATAGCCTATGAGATTCATTAGAATGAATGGGCCCATATGGTAAGGGTTAGGGTTAGGGTTAGAGTTCAGGACACACTTATGTTTGGGTGAATATTGGGTTTGGGTTTAGGGATGGGTAAGATCTATTTTTAATATCACACTGAATGGTACACTCTTGATGGGGAAAAATTTTGGATGTTTTTCCATTCTCCATTATAGCCTATGAGATTCATTAGAATGAATGGGCCCATATGGTAAGGGTTAGGGTTAGAGTTCAGGACACACATATCTTTGGGTGAATATTGGGTTTGGGTTTAGGGATGGGTAAGATGAATTTTTAATATCACACTGAATGGTACACTCTTCATGGGGAAAAATTTTGGATGTTTTTCCATTCTCCATTATAGCCTATGAGATTCATTAGAATGAATGGGCCCATATGGTAAGGGTTAGGGTTAGGGTTAGAGTTCAGGACACACTTATGTTTGGGTGAATATTGGGTTTGGGTTTAGGGATGGGTAAGATCTATTTTTAATATCACACTGAATGGTACACTCTTGATGGGGAAAAATTTTGGATGTTTTTCCATTCTCCATTATAGCCTATGAGATTCATTAGAATGAATGGGCCCATATGGTAAGGGTTAGGGTTAGAGTTCAGGACACACATATGTTTGGTTTAAAATTGGGGTCTGGTTTAGGGTTGGGTAAGATGTATTTTTAATATCACACTGAATGGTACACTCTTGATGGGTCAAAATTTTGGATGTTTTTCCATTCTCCATTATAGCCTATGAGATTCATTAGAATGAATGGGCCCATATGGTAAGGGTTAGGGTTAGGGTTAGAGTTCAGGACACACTTATGTTTGGGTGAATATTGGGTTTGGGTTTAGGGATGGGTAAGATGTATTTTTAATATCACACTGAATGGTGCACTCCTGATGGGTCAAAATTTTGGATGTTTTTCCATTCTCCATTATAGCCTATGAGATTCATTAGAATGAATGGGCCCATATGGTAAGGGTTAGGGTTAGGGTTAGAGTTCAGGACACACTTATGTTTCGGTGAATATTGGGTTTGGGTTTAGGGATGGGTAAGATGTATTTTTAATATCATAATGAATGGTACACTCTTGATGGGGAAAAATTTTGGATGTTTTACAATTCTCCATTATAGCATATGAGATTCCTTAGTATGAATGGGCCCATATGGTAAGGGTTAGGGTTAGGGTTAGAGTTCAGGACACACTTATGTTTGGGTGAATATTGGGTTTGGGTTTACGGATGGGTAAGATGTATTTTTAATATCACACTGAATGGTACACTCTTGATGGGGAAAAATTTTGGATGTTTTTCCATTCTCCATTATAGCCTATGAGATTCATTAGAATGAATGGGCCCATATGGTAAGGGTTAGGGTTAGGGTTAGAGTTCAGGACACACATATGTTTGGTTTAAAATTGGGGTCTGGTTTAGGGTTGGGTAAGATGTATTTTTACTATCACACTGAATGGTACACTCTTGATGGGGAAAAATTTTGGATGTTTTTCCATTCTCCATTATAGCCTATGAGATTCATTAGAATGAATGGGCCCATATGGTAAGGGTTAGGGTTAAGGTTAGAGTTCAGGACACACTTATGTTTGGGTGAATACTGGGTTTGGGTTTAGGGATGGGTAAGATGTATTTTTAATATCACACTGAATGGTACACTCTTGATGGGGAAAAATTTTGAATGTTTTTCCATTCTCCATTATAGCCTATGAGATTCATTAGAATGAATGGGCCCATATGGTAAGGGTTAGGGTTAGGGTTAGAGTTCAGGACACACATATGTTTGGTTTAAAATTGGGGTCTGGTTTAGGGTTGGGTAAGATGTATTTTTAATATCACACTGAATGGTACA
Organism: Heteronotia binoei; assembly: GCF_032191835.1. NCBI lineage: Eukaryota > Metazoa > Chordata > Lepidosauria > Squamata > Gekkonidae > Heteronotia > Heteronotia binoei. The sequence continues at coordinate 39,662,135 of NC_083232.1, read as the reverse complement.
CTCTTGATGGGGAAAAATTTTGGATGTTTTTCCATTCTCCATTATAGCCTATGAGATTCATTAGAATGAATGGGCCCATATGGTAAGGGTTAGGGTTAGAGTTCAGGACACACTTATGTTTGGGTGAATATTGGGTTTGGGTTTAGGGATGGGTAAGATGTATTTTTAATATCACACTGAATGGTACACTCTTGATGGGGAAAAATTTTGGATGTTTTTCCATTCTCCATTATAGCCTATGAGATTCATTAGAATGAATGGGCCCATATGGTAAGGGTTAGGGTTAGGGTTAGAGTTCAGGACACACATATGTTTGGTTTAAAATTGGGGTCTGGTTTAGGGTTGGGTAAGATGTATTTTTAATATCACACTGAATGGTACACTCTTGATGGGGAAAAATTTTGGATGTTTTTCCATTCTCCATTATAGCCTATGAGATTCATTAGAATGAATGGGCCCATATAGTAAGGGTTAGGGTTAGGGTTAGAGTTCAGGACACACATATGTTTGGTTTAAAATTGGGGTCTGGTTTAGGGTTGGGTAAGATGTATTTTTAATATCACACTGAATGGTACACTCTTCATGGGGAAAAATTTTGGATGTTTTTCCATTCTCCATTATAGCCTATGAGATTCATTAGAATGAATGGGCCCATATGGTAAGGGTTAGGGTTAGGGTTAGAGTTCAGGACACACTTATGTTTGGGTGAATATTGGGTTTGGGTTTAGGGATGGGTAAGATCTATTTTTAATATCACACTGAATGGTACACTCTTGATGGGGAAAAATTTTGGATGTTTTTCCATTCTCCATTATAGCCTATGAGATTCATTAGAATGAATGGGCCCATATGGTAAGGGTTAGGGTTAGAGTTCAGGACACTCATATCTTTGGGTGAATATTGGGTTTGGGTTTAGGGATGGGTAAGATGAATTTTTAATATCACACTGAATGGTACACTATTGATGGGGAAAAATTTTGGATGTTTTTCCATTCTCCATTATAGCCTATGAGATTCATTAGAATGAATGGGCCCATATGGTAAGGGTTAGGGTTAGAGTTCAGGACACACATATGTTTGGTTTAAAATTGGGGTCTGGTTTAGGGTTGGGTAAGATGTATTTTTAATATCACACTGAATGGTACACTCTTGATGGGTCAAAATTTTGGATGTTTTTCCATTCTCCATTATAGCCTATGAGATTCATTAGAATGAATGGGCCCATATGGTAAGGGTTAGGGTTAGGGTTAGAGTTCAGGACACACATATGTTTGGTTTAAAATTGGGGTCTGGTTTAGGGTTGGGTAAGATGTATTTTTAATATCACACTGAATGGTACACTCTTGATGGGGAAAAATTTTGGATGTTTTTCCATTCTCCATTATAGCCTATGAGATTCATTAGAATGAATGGGCCCATATAGTAAGGGTTAGTGTTAGGGTTAGAGTTCAGGACACACATATGTTTGGTTTAAAATTGGGGTCTGGTTTAGGGTTGGGTAAGATGTATTTTTAATATCACACTGAATGGTACACTCTTCATGGGGAAAAATTTTGGATGTTTTTCCATTCTCCATTATAGCCTATGAGATTCATTAGAATGAATGGGCCCATATGGTAAGGGTTAGGGTTAGGGTTAGAGTTCAGGACACACTTATGTTTGGGTGAATATTGGGTTTGGGTTTAGGGATGGGTAAGATCTATTTTTAATATCACACTGAATGGTACACTCTTGATGGGGAAAAATTTTGGATGTTTTTCCATTCTCCATTATAGCCTATGAGATTCATTAGAATGAATGGGCCCATATGGTAAGGGTTAGGGTTAGAGTTCAGGACACACATATCTTTGGGTGAATATTGGGTTTGGGTTTAGGGATGGGTAAGATGAATTTTTAATATCACACTGAATGGTACACTATTGATGGGGAAAAATTTTGGATGTTTTTCCATTCTCCATTATAGCCTATGAGATTCATTAGAATGAATGGGCCCATATGGTAAGGGTTAGGGTTAGAGTTCAGGACACACATATGTTTGGTTTAAAATTGGGGTCTGGTTTAGGGTTGGGTAAGATGTATTTTTAATATCACACTGAATGGTACACTCTTGATGGGTCAAAATTTTGGATGTTTTTCCATTCTCCATTATAGCCTATGAGATTCATTAGAATGAATGGGCCCATATGGTAAGGGTTAGGGTTAGGGTTAGAGTTCAGGACACACTTATGTTTGGGTGAATATTGGGTTTGGGTTTAGGGATGGGTAAGATGTATTTTTAATATCACACTGAATGGTACACTCTTGATGGGGAAAAATTTTGGATGTTTTTCCATTCTCCATTATAGCCTATGAGATTCATTAGAATGAATGGGCCCATATGGTAAGGGTTAGGGTTAGGGTTAGGGTTAGAGTTCTGGACACACATATGTTTGGTTTAAAATTGGGGTCTGGTTTAGGGTTGGGTAAGATGTATTTTTAATATCACACTGAATGGTACACTCTTGATGGGGAAAAATTTTGGATGTTTTTCCATTCTCCATTATAGCCTATGAGATTCATTAGAATGAATGGGCCCATATGGTAAGGGTTAGGGTTAGGGTTAGAGTTCAGGACACACTTATGTTTGGGTGAATATTGGGTATGGGTTTAGGGTTGGGTAAGATGTATTTTTAATATCACACTGAATGGTGCACTCTTGATGGGTCAAAATTTTGGATGTTTTTCCATTCTCCATTATAGCCTATGAGATTCATTAGAATGAATGGGCCCATATGGTAAGTGTTAGGGTTAGGGTTAGAGTTCAGGACACACTTATGTTTGGTTGAATATTGGGTTTGGGTTTAGGGATGGGTAAGATGTATTTTTAATATCACACTGAATGGTACACTCTTGATGGGGAAAAATTTTGGATGTTTTTCCATTCTCCATTATAGCCTATGAGATTGATTAGAATGAATGGGCCCATATGGTAAGGGTTAGGGTTAGAGTTCAGGACACACATATGTTTGGTTTAAAATTGGGGTCTGGTTTAGGGTTGGGTTAGATGTATTTTTAATATCACACTGAATGGTACACTCTTGATGGGGAAAAATTTTGGATGTTTTTCCATTCTCCATTATAGCCTATGAGATTCATTAGAATGAATGGGCCCATATGGTAAGGGTTAGGGTTAGGGTTAGAGTTCAGGACACACTTATGTTTGGCTGAATATTGGGTATGGGTTTAGGGATGGGTAAGATGTATTTTTAATATCACACTGAATGGTGCACTCTTGATGGGGAAGAATTTTGGATGTTTTTCCATTCTCCATTATAGCCTATGAGATTCATTAGAATGAATGGGCCCATATGGTAAGGGTTAGGGTTAGGGTTAGAGTTCAGGACACACTTATGTTTGGGTGAATATTGGGTTTGGGTTTAGGGATGGGTAAGATGTATTTTCAATATCACACTGAATGGTACACTCTTGATGGGGAAAAATTTTGGATGTTTTTCCATTCTCCATTATAGCCTATGAGATTCATTAGAATGAATGGGCCCATATGGTAAGGGTTAGGGTTAGAGTTCAGGACACACATATGTTTGGTTTAAAATTGGGGTCTGGTTTAGGGTTGGGTAAGATGTATTTTTAATATCACACTGAATGGTACACTCTTGATGGGGAAAATTTTTGGATGTTTTTCCATTCTCCATTATAGCCTATGAGATTCATTAGAATGAATGGGCCCATATGGTAAGGGTTAGGGTTAGGGTTAGAGTTCAGGACACACTTATGTTTGGGTGAATATTGGGTTTGGGTTTAGGGATGGGTAAGATGTATTTTTAATATCACACTGAATGGTACACTCTTGATGGGGAAATATTTTGGATGTTTTTCCATTCTCCATTATAGCCTATGAGATTCATTAGAATGAATGGGCCCATATGGTAAGGGTTAGGGTTAGGGTTAGAGTTCAGGACACACTTATGTTTGGGTGAATATTGGGTTTGGGTTTAGGGATGGGTAAGATGTATTTTTAATATCACACTGAATGGTGCACTCCTGATGGGTCAAAATTTTGGATGTTTTTCCATTCTCCATTATAGCCTATGAGATTCATTAGAATGAATGGGCCCATATGGTAAGGGTTAGGGTTAGGGTTAGAGTTCAGGACACACTTATGTTTGGGTGAATATTGGGTTTGGGTTTAGGGATGGGTAAGATGTATTTTTAATATCATAATGAATGGTACACTCTTGATGGGGAAAAATTTTGGATGTTTTACAATTCTCCATTATAGCATATGAGATTCCTTAGTATGACTGGGCCCATATGGTAAGGGTTAGGGTTAGGGTTAGAGTTCAGGACACACTTATGTTTGGGTGAATATTGGGTTTGGGTTTAGGGATGGGTAAGATGTATTTTTAATATCACACTGAATGGTACACTCTTGATGGGGAAAAATTTTGGATGTTTTTCCATTCTCCATTATAGCCTATGAGATTCATTAGAATGAATGGGCCCATATGGTAAGGGTTAGGGTTAGGGTTAGAGTTCAGGACACACATATGTTTGGTTTAAAATTGGGGTCTGGTTTAGGGTTGGGTAAGATGTATTTTTAATATCACACTGAATGGTACACTCTTGATGGGGAAAAATTTTGGATGTTTTTCCATTCTCCATTATAGCCTATGAGATTCATTAGAATGAATGGGCCCATATGGTAAGGGTTAGGGTTAAGGTTAGAGTTCAGGACACACTTATGTTTGGGTGAATATTGGGTTTGGGTTTAGGGATGGGTAAGATGTATTTTTAATATCACACTGAATGGTACACTCTTGATGGGGAAATATTTTGGATGTTTTTCCATTCTCCATTATAGCCTATGAGATTCATTAGAATGAATGGGCCCATATGGTAAGGGTTAGGGTTAGGGTTAGAGTTCAGGACACACATATGTTTGGTTTAAAATTGGGGTCTGGTTTAGGGTTGGGTAAGATGTATTTTTAATATCACACTGAATGGTACACTCTTGATGGGGAAAAATTTTGGATGTTTTTCCATTCTCCATTATAGCCTATGAGATTCATTAGAATGAATGGGCCCATATGGTAAGGGTTAGGGTTAGGGTTAGACTTCAGGACACACATATGTTTGGTTTAAAATTGGGGTCTGGTTTAGGGTTGGGTAAGATGTATTTTTAATATCACACTGAATGGTACACTCTTCATGGGGAAAAATTTTGGATGTTTTTCCATTCTCCATTATAGCCTATGAGATTCATTAGAATGAATGGGCCCATATGGTAAGGGTTAGGGTTAGGGTTAGAGTTCAGGACACACTTATGTTTGGGTGAATATTGGGTTTGGGTTTAGGGATGGGTAAGATCTATTTTTAATATCACACTGAATGGTACACTCTTGATGGGGAAAAATTTTGGATGTTTTTCCATTCTCCATTATAGCCTATGAGATTCATTAGAATGAATGGGCCCATATGGTAAGGGTTAGGGTTAGGGTTAGAGTTCAGGACACACTTATGTTTGGGTGAATATTGGGTTTGGGTTTAGGGATGGGTAAGATGTATTTTTAATATCACACTGAATGGTACACTCTTGATGGGGAAAAATTTTAGATGTTTTCCCATTCTCCATTATAGCCTATGAGATTCATTAGAATGAATGGGCCCATATGGTAAGGGTTAGGGTTAGGGTTAGAGTTCAGGACACAATTATGTTTGGGTGAATATTGGGTTTGGGTTTAGGGATGGGTAAGATGTATTTTTAATATCACACTGAATGGTACACTCTTGATGGGGAAAAATTTTGGATGTTTATCCATTCTCCATTATAGCCTATGAGATTCATTAGAATGAATGGGCCCATATGGTAAGGGTTAGGGTTAGGGTTAGAGTTCAGGACACACTTATGTTTGGGTGAATATTGGGTTTGGGTTTAGGGATGGGTAAGATGTATTTTTAATATCATAATGAATGGTAAACTCTTGAAGGGGAAAAATTTTGGATGTTTTTCCATTCTCCATTATAGCCTATGAGATTCATTAGAATGAATGGGCCCATATGGTAAGGGTTAGGGTTAGGGTTAGAGTTCAGGACACACTTATGTTTGGGTGAATATTGGGTTTGGGTTTAGGGATGGGTAAGATGTATTTTTAATATCACACTGAATGGTACACTCTTGATGGGGAAAAATTTTGGATGTTTTTCCATTCTCCATTATAGCCTATGAGATTCATTAGAATGAATGGGCCCATATGGTAAGTGTTAGGGTTAGGGTTAGAGTTCAGGACACACATATCTTTGGGTGAATATAGGGTTTGGGTTTAGGGATGGGTAAGATGAATTTTTAATATCACACTGAATGGTACACTATAGATGGGGAAAAATTTTGGATGTTTTTCCATTCTCCATTATAGCCTATGAGATTCATTAGAATGAATGGGCCCATATGGTAAGGGTTAGGGTTAGGGTTAGAGTTCAGGACACACATATCTTTGGGTGAATATTGGGTTTGGGTTTAGGGATGGGTAAGATGAATTTTTAATATCACACTGAATGGTACACTATTGATGGGGAAAAATTTTGGATGTTTTTCCATTCTCCATTATAGCCTATGAGATTCATTAGAATGAATGGGCCCATATGGTAAGGGTTAGGGTTAGGGTTAGAGTTCAGGACACAATTATGTTTGGGTGAATATTGGGTTTGGGTTTAGGGATGGGTAAGATGTATTTTTAATATCACACTGAATGGTACACTCTTGATGGGGAAAAATTTTGGATGTTTTTCCATTCTCCATTATAGCCTATGAGATTCATTAGAATGAATGGGCCCATATGGTAAGGGTTAGGGTTAGGGTTAGAGTTCAGGACACACATATGTTTGGTTTAAAATTGGGGTCTGGTATGGGTTGGGTAAGATGTTTTTTTAATATCACACTGAATGGTACACTCTTGATGGGGAAAAATTTTGGATGTTTTTCCATTCTCCATTATAGCCTATGAGATTCATTAGAATGAATGGGCCCATATGGTAAGGGTTAGGGTTAGGGTTAGAGTTCAGGACACACTTATGTTTGGGTGAATATTGTGTTTGGCTTTAGGGATGGGTAAGATGTATTTTTAATATCACACTGAATGGTACACTCTTGATGGGGAAAAATTTTGGATGTTTTTCCATTCTCCATTATAGCCTATGAGATTCATTAGAATGAATGGGCCCATATGGTAAGTGTTAGGGTTAGGGTTAGAGTTCAGGACACACATATCTTTGGGTGAATATTGGGTTTGGGTTTAGGGATGGGTAAGATGAATTTTTAATATCACACTGAATGGTACACTATTGATGGGGAAAAATTTTGGATGTTTTTCCATTCTCCATTATAGCCTATGAGATTCATTAGAATGAATGGGCCCATATGGTAAGGGTTAGGGTTAGGGTTAGAGTTCAGGACACACATATGTTTGGTTTAAAATTGGGGTCTGGTTTAGGGTTGGGTAAGAAGTATTTTTAACATCACACTGAATGGTACACTCTTGATGGGGAAAAATTTTGGATGTTTTTCCATTCTCCATTATAGCCTATGAGATTCATCAGAATGAATGGGCCCATATGGTAAGGGTTAGGGTTAGGGTTAGAGTTCAGGACACACATATGTTTGGTTTAAAATTGGGGTCTGGTTTAGGGTTGGGTAAGATGTATTTTTAATATCACACTGAATGGTACACTCTTCATGGGGAAAAATTTTGGATGTTTTTCCATTCTCCATTATAGCCTATGAGATTCATTAGAATGAATGGGCCCATATGGTAAGGGTTAGGGTTAGGGTTAGAGTTCAGGACACACATATCTTTGGGTGAATATAGGGTTTGGGTTTAGGGATGGGTAAGATGAATTTTTAATATCACACTGAATGGTACACTATAGATGGGGAAAAATTTTGGATGTTTTTCCATTCTCCATTATAGCCTATGAGATTCATTAGAATGAATGGGCCCATATGGTAAGGGTTAGGGTTAGGGTTAGAGTTCAGGACACACATATCTTTGGGTGAATATTGGGTTTGGGTTTAGGGATGGGTAAGATGAATTTTTAATATCACACTGAATGGTACACTATTGATGGGGAAAAATTTTGGATGTTTTTCCATTCTCCATTATAGCCTATGAGATTCATTAGAATGAATGGGCCCATATGGTAAGGGTTAGGGTTAGGGTTAGAGTTCAGGACACACATATGTTTGGTTTAAAATTGGGGTCTGGTTTAGGGTTGGGTAAGATGTATTTTTAATATCACACTGAATGGTACACTCTTCATGGGGAAAAATTTTGGATGTTTTTCCATTCTCCATTATAGCCTATGAGATTCATTAGAATGAATGGGCCCATATGGTAAGGGTTAGGGTTAGGGTTAGAGTTCAGGACACACATATGTTTGGTTTAAAATTGGGGTCTGGTTTAGGGTTGGGTAAGATGTATTTTTAATATCACACTGAATGGTACACTCTTGATGGGGAAAAATTTTGGATGTTTTTCCATTCTCCATTATAGCCTATGAGATTCATTAGAATGAATGGGCCCATATGGTAAGGGTTAGGCTTAGGGTTAGAGTTCAGGACACACTTATGTTTGGGTGAATATTGGGTTTGGGTTTAGGGATGGGTAAGATGTATTTTTAATATCACACTGAATGGTACACTCTTGATGGGGAAAAATTTTGGATATTTTTCCATTCTCCGTTATAGCCTATGAGATTCATTAGAATGAATGGGCCCATATGGTAAGGGTTAGGGTTAGGGTTAGAGTTCAGGACACACATATGTTTGGTTTAAAATTGGGGTCTGGTTTAGGGTTGGGTAAGATGTATTTTTAACATCACACTGAATGGTACACTCTTGATGGGGAAAAAGTTTGGATGTTTTTCCATTCTCCATTATAGCCTATGAGATTCATCAGAATGAATGGGCCCATATGGTAAGGGTTAGGGTTAGGGTTAGAGTTCAGGACACACTTATGTTTGGGTGAATATTGGGTTTGGGTTTAGGGATGGGTAAGATGTATTTTTAATATCACACTGAATGGTACACTCTTGATGGGGAAAAATTTTGGATGTTTTTCCATTCTCCATTATAGCCTATGAGATTCATTAGAATGAATGGGCCCATATGGTAAGGGTTAGGGTTAGGGTTAGAGTTCAGGACACACTTATGTTTGGGTGAATATTGGGTTTGGGTTTAGGGATGGGTAAGATGTATTTTTAATATCACACTGAATGGTACACTCTTGATGGGGAAAAATTTTAGCTGCTTTTCCATTCTCCATTATAGCCTATGAGATTCATTAGAATGAATAGGCCCATATGGTAAGGGTTAGGGTTAGGGTTAGAGTTCAGGACACACTTATGTTTGGGTGAATATTGGGTTTGGGTTTAGGGATGGGTAAGATGTATTTTTAATATCACACTGAATGGTACACTCTTGATGGGGAAAAATTTTGGATGTTTTTCCATTCTCCATTATAGCCTATGAGATTCATTAGAATGAATGGGCCCATATGGTAAGTGTTAGGGTTAGGGTTAGAGTTCAGGACACACATATCTTTGGGTGAATATAGGGTTTGGGTTTAGGGATGGGTAAGATGAATTTTTAATATCACACTGAATGGTACACTATTGATGGGGAAAAATTTTGGATGTTTTTCCATTCTCCATTATAGCCTATGAGATTCATTAGAATGAATGGGCCCATATGGTAAGGGTTAGGGTTAGGGTTAGAGTTCAGGACACACATATGTTTGGTTTAAAATTGGGGTCTGGTTTAGGGTTGGGTAAGATGTATTTTTAATATCACACTGAATGGTACACTCTTGATGGGGAAAAATTTTGGATGTTTTTCCATTCTCCATTATAGCCTATGAGATTCATTAGAATGAATGGGCCCATATGGTAAGGGTTAGGCTTAGGGTTAGAGTTCAGGACACACTTATGTTTGGGTGAATATTGGGTTTGGGTTTAGGGATGGGTAAGATGTATTTTTAATATCACACTGAATGGTACACTCTTGATGGGGAAAAATTTTGGATATTTTTCCATTCTCCGTTATAGCCTATGAGATTCATTAGAATGAATGGGCCCATATGGTAAGGGTTAGGGTTAGGGTTAGAGTTCAGGACACACATATGTTTGGTTTAAAATTGGGGTCTGGTTTAGGGTTGGGTAAGATGTATTTTTAACATCACACTGAATGGTACACTCTTGATGGGGAAAAATTTTGGATGTTTTTCCATTCTCCATTATAGCCTATGAGATTCATCAGAATGAATGGGCCCATATGGTAAGGGTTAGGGTTAGGGTTAGAGTTCAGGACACACTTATGTTTGGGTGAATATTGGGTTTGGGTTTAGGGATGGGTAAGATGTATTTTTAATATCACACTGAATGGTACACTCTTGATGGGGAAAAATTTTGGATGTTTTTCCATTCTCCATTATAGCCTATGAGATTCATTAGAATGAATGGGCCCATATGGTAAGGGTTAGGGTTAGGGTTAGAGTTCAGGACACAATTATGTTTGGGTGAATATTGGGTTTGGGTTTAGGGATGGGTAAGATGTATTTTTAATATCACACTGAATGGTACACTCTTGATGGGGAAAAATTTTGGATGTTTTTCCATTCTCCATTATAGCCTATGAGATTCATTAGAATGAATGGGCCCATATGGTAAGGGTTAGGGTTAGGGTTAGAGTTCAGGACACACATATGTTTGGTTTAAAATTGGGGTCTGGTTTAGGGTTGGGTAAGATGTATTTTTAATATCACACTGAATGGTACACTCTTGATGGGGAAAAATTTTGGATGTTTTTCCATTCTCCATTATCGCCTATGAGATTCATAAGAATGAATGGGCCCATATGGTAAGGGTTAGGGTTAGGGTTAGAGTTCAGGACACACTTATGTTTGGGTGAATATTGGGTTTGGCTTTAGGGATGGGTAAGATGTATTTTTAATATCACACTGAATGGTACACTCTTGATGGGGAAAAATTTTGGATGTTTTTCCATTCTCCATTATAGCCTATGAGATTCATTAGAATGAATGGGCCCATATGGTAAGTGTTAGGGTTAGGGTTAGAGTTCAGGACACACATATCTTTGGGTGAATATAGGGTTTGGGTTTAGGGATGGGTAAGATGAATTTTTAATATCACACTGAATGGTACACTATAGATGGGGAAAAATTTTGGATGTTTTTCCATTCTCCATTATAGCCTATGAGATTCATTAGAATGAATGGGCCCATATGGTAAGGGTTAGGGTTAGGGTTAGAGTTCAGGACACACATATGTTTGGTTTAAAATTGGGGTCTGGTTTAGGGTTGGGTAAGATGTATTTTTAATATCACACTGAATGGTACACTCTTCATGGGGAAAAATTTTGGATGTTTTTCCATTCTCCATTATAGCCTATGAGATTCATCAGAATGAATGGGCCCATATGGTAAGGGTTAGGGTTAGAGTTCAGGACACACTTATGTTTGGGTGAATATTGGGTTTGGGTTTAGGGATGGGTAAGATGTATTTTTAATATCGCACTGAATGGTACACTCTTGATGGGGAAAAATTTTGGATGTTTTTCCATTCTCCATTATAGCCTATGAGATTCATTAGAATGAATGGGCCCATATGGTAAGGGTTAGGGTTAGGGTTAGAGTTCAGGACACACATATGTTTGGTTTAAAATTGGGGTCTGGTTTAGGGTTGGGTAAGATGTATTTTTAATATCACACTGAATGGTATACTCTTGATGGGGAAAAATTTTGGATGTTTTTCCATTCTCCATTATAGCCTATGAGATTCATTAGAATGAATGGGCCCATATGGTAAGGGTTAGGGTTAGGGTTAGAGTTCAGGACACACTTATGTTTGGGTGAATATTGGGTTTGGGTTTAGGGATGGGTAAGATGTATTTTTAATATCATAATGAATGGTAAACTCTTGAAGGGGAAAAATTTTGGATGTTTTTCCATTCTCCATTATAGCCTATGAGATTCATTAGAATGAATGGGCCCATATGGTAAGGGTTAGGCTTAGGGTTAGAGTTCAGGACACACTTATGTTTGGGTGAATATTGGGTTTGGGTTTAGGGATGGGTAAGATGTATTTTTAATATCACACTGAATGGTACACTCTTGATGGGGAAAAATTTTGGATGTTTTTCCATTCTCCATTATAGCCTATGAGATTCATTAGAATGAATGGGCCCATATGGTAAGGGTTAGGGTTAGGGTTAGAGTTCAGGACACACTTATGTTTGGGAGAATATTGGGTTTGGCTTTAGGGATGGGTAAGATGTATTTTTAATATCACACTGAATGGTACACGCTTGATGGGGAAAAATTTTGGATGTTTTTCCATTCTCCATTATAGCCTATGAGATTCATTAGAATGAATGGGCCCATATGGTAAGTGTTAGGGTTAGGGTTAGAGTTCAGGACACACATATCTTTGGGTGAATATAGGGTTTGGGTTTAGGGATGGGTAAGATGAATTTTTAATATCACACTGAATGGTACACTATAGATGGGGAAAAATTTTGGATGTTTTTCCATTCTCCATTATAGCCTATGAGATTCATTAGAATGAATGGGCCCATATGGTAAGGGTTAGGGTTAGGGTTAGAGTTCAGGACACACATATCTTTGGGTGAATATTGGGTTTGGGTTTAGGGATGGGTAAGATGAATTTTTAATATCACACTGAATGGTACACTATTGATGGGGAAAAATTTTGGATGTTTTTCCATTCTCCATTATAGCCTATGAGATTCATTAGAATGAATGGGCCCATATGGTAAGGGTTAGGGTTAGGGTTAGAGTTCAGGACACACATATGTTTGGTTTAAAATTGGGGTCTGGTTTAGGGTTGGGTAAGATGTATTTTTAATATCACACTGAATGGTACACTCTTCATGGGGAAAAATTTTGGATGTTTTTCCATTCTCCATTATAGCCTATGAGATTCATTAGAATGAATGGGCCCATATGGTAAGGGTTAGGGTTAGGGTTAGAGTTCAGGACACACATATGTTTGGTTTAAAATTGGGGTCTGGTTTAGGGTTGGGTAAGATATATTTTTAATATCACACTGAATGGTACACTCTTCATGGGGAAAAATTTTGGATGTTTTTCCATTCTCCATTATAGCCTATGAGATTCATTAGAATGAATGGGCCCATATGGTAAGGGTTAGGGTTAGGGTTAGAGTTCAGGACACACTTATGTTTGGGTGAATATTGGGTTTGGGTTTAGGGATGGGTAAGATGTATTTTTAATATCACACTGAATGGTACACTCTTGATGGGGAAAAATTTTAGCTGTTTTTCCATTCTCCATTATAGCCTATGAGATTCATTAGAATGAATGGGCCCATATGGTAAGGGTTAGGGTTAGGGTTAGAGTTCAGGACACACTTATGTTTGGGTGAATATTGGGTTTGGGTTTAGGGATGGGTAAGATGTATTTTTAATATCACACTGAATGGTACACTCTTGATGGGGAAAAATTTTGGATGTTTTTCCATTCTCCATTATAGCCTATGAGATTCATTAGAATGAATGGGCCCATATGGTAAGGGTTAGGGTTAGGGTTAGAGTTCAGGACACACATATGTTTGGTTTAAAATTGGGGTCTGGTTTAGGGTTGGGTAAGATGTATTTTTAATATCACACTGAATGGTACACTCTTGATGGGGAAAAATTTTGGATGTTTTTCCATTCTCCATTATAGCCTATGAGATTCATTAGAATGAATGGGCCCATATGGTAAGGGTTAGGGTTAGGGTTAGAGTTCAGGACACACTTATGTTTGGGTGAATATTGGGTTTGGCTTTAGGGATGGGTAAGATGTATTTTTAATATCACACTGAATGGTACACTCTTGATGGGGAAAAATTTTGGATGTTTTTCAATTCTCCATTATAGCCTATGAGATTCATTAGAATGAATGGGCCCATATGGTAAGTGTTAGGGTTAGGGTTAGAGTTCAGGACACACATATCTTTGGGTGAATATAGGGTTTGGGTTTAGGGATGGGTAAGATGAATTTTTAATATCACACTGAATGGTACACTATAGATGGGGAAAAATTTTGGATGTTTTTCCATTCTCCATTATAGCCTATGAGATTCATTAGAATGAATGGGCCCATATGGTAAGGGTTAGGGTTAGGGTTAGAGTTCAGGACACACATATCTTTGGGTGAATATTGGGTTTGGGTTTAGGGATGGGTAAGATGAATTTTTAATATCACACTGAATGGTACACTATTGATGGAGAAAAATTTTGGATGTTTTTCCATTCTCCATTATAGCCTATGAGATTCATTAGAGTGAATGGGCCCATATGGTAAGGGTTAGGGTTAGGGTTAGAGTTCAGGACACACATATGTTTGGTTTAAAATTGGGGTCTGGTTTAGGGTTGGGTAAGATGTATTTTTAATATCACACTGAATGGTACACTCTTCATGGGGAAAAATTTTGGATGTTTTTCCATTCTCCATTATAGCCTATGAGATTCATTAGAATGAATGGGCCCATATGGTAAGGGTTAGGGTTAGGGTTAGAGTTCAGGACACACATATGTTTGGTTTAAAATTGGGGTCTGGTTTAGGGTTGGGTAAGATGTATTTTTAATATCACACTGAATGGTACACTCTTCATGGGGAAAAATTTTGGATGTTTTTCCATTCTCCATTATAGCCTATGAGATTCATTAGAATGAATGGGCCCATATGGTAAGGGTTAGGGTTAGGGTTAGAGTTCAGGACACACTTATGTTTGGGTGAATATTGGGTTTGGGTTTAGGGATGGGTAAGATGTATTTTTAATATCACACTGAATGGTACACTCTTGATGGGGAAAAATTTTGGATGTTTTTCCATTCTCCATTATAGCCTATGAGATTCATTAGAATGAATGGGCCCATATGGTAAGGGTTAGGGTTAGGGTTAGAGTTCAGGACACAATTATGTTTGGGTGAATATTGGGTTTGGGTTTAGGGATGGGTAAGATGTATTTTTAATATCACACTGAATGGTACACTCTTGATGGGGAAAAATTTTGGATGTTTTTCCATTCTCCAGTATAGCCTATGAGATTCATTAGAATGAATGGGCCCATATGGTAAGGGTTAGGGTTAGGGTTAGAGTTCAGGACACACATATGTTTGGTTTAAAATTGGGGTCTGGTTTAGGGTTGGGTAAGATGTATTTTTAATATCACACTGAATGGTACACTCTTGATGGGGAAAAATTTTGGATGTTTTTCCATTCTCCATTATAGCCTATGAGATTCATTAGAATGAATGGGCCCATATGGTAAGGGTTAGGGTTAGGGTTAGAGTTCAGGACACACTTATGTTTGGGTGAATATTGGGTTTGGGTTTAGGGATGGGTAAGATGTATTTTTAATATCATAATGAATGGTAAACTCTTGAAGGGGAAAAATTTTGGATGTTTTTCCATTCTCCATTATAGCCTATGAGATTCATTAGAATGAATGGGCCCATATGGTAAGGGTTAGGCTTAGGGTTAGAGTTCAGGACACACTTATGTTTGGGTGAATATTGGGTTTGGGTTTAGGGATGGGTAAGATGTATTTTTAATATCACACTGAATGGTACACTCTTGATGGGGGAAAATTTTGGATGTTTTTCCATTCTCCATTATAGCCTATGAGATTCATTAGAATGAATGGGCCCATATGGTAAGGGTTAGGGTTAGGGTTAGAGTTCAGGACACACTTATGTTTGGGTGAATATTGGGTTTGGGTTTAGGGATGGGTAAGATGTATTTTTAATATCACACTGAATGGTACACTCTTGATGGGGAAAAATTTTGGATGTTTTTCCATTCTCCATTATAGCCTATGAGATTCATTATAATGAATGGGCCCATATGGTAAGGGTTAGGGTTAGGGTTAGAGTTCAGGACACACATATCTTTGGGTGAATATTGGGTTTGGGTTTAGGGATGGGTAAGATGAATTTTTAATATCACACTGAATGGTACACTATTGATGGGGAAAAATTTTGGATGTTTTTCCATTCTCCATTATAGCCTATGAGATTCATTAGAATGAATGGGCCCATATGGTAAGGGTTAGGGTTAGGGTTAGAGTTCAGGACACACATATGTTTGGTTTAAAATTGGGGTCTGGTTTAGGGTTGGGTAAGATGTATTTTTAATATCACACTGAATGGTACACTCTTGATGGGGAAAAATTTTGGATGTTTTTCCATTCTCCATTATAGCCTATGAGATTCATTAGAATGAATGGGCCCATATGGTAAGGGTTAGGGTTAGGGTTAGAGTTCAGGACACACATATGTTTGGTTTAAAATTGGGGTCTGGTTTAGGGTTGGGTAAGATGTATTTTGAATATCACACTGAATGGTACACTCTTGATGGGGAAAAATTTTGGATGTTTTTCCATTCTCCATTATAGCCTATGAGATTCATTAGAATGAATGGGCCCATATGGTAAGGGTTAGGGTTAGGGTTAGAGTTCAGGACACACTTATGTTTGGGTGAATATTGGGTTTGGGTTTAGGGATGGGTAAGATGTATTTTTAATATCACACTGAATGGTACACTCTTGATGGGGAAAAATTTTGGATGTTTTTCCATTCTCCATTATAGCCTATGAGATTCATTAGAATGAATGGGCCCATATGGTAAGAGTTAGGGTTAGGGTTAGAGTTCAGGACACACTTATGTTTGGGTGAATATTGGGTTTGGGTTTAGGGATGGGTAAGATGTATTTTTAATATCATAATGAATGGTAAACTCTTGAAGGGGAAAAATTTTGGATGTTTTTCCATTCTCCATTATAGCCTATGAGATTCATTAGAATGAATGGGCCCATATGGTAAGGGTTAGGCTTAGGATTAGAGTTCAGGACACACTTATGTTTGGGTGAATATTGGGTTTGGGTTTAGGGATGGGTAAGATGTATTTTTAATATCACACTGAATGGTACACTCTTGATGGGGAAAAATTTTGGATGTTTTTCCATTCTCCATTATAGCCTATGAGATTCATTAGAATGAATGGGCCCATATGGTAAGGGTTAGGGTTAGGGTTAGAGTTCAGGACACACATATCTTTGGGTGAATATAGGGTTTGGGTTTAGGGATGGGTAAGATGAATTTTTAATATCACACTGAATGGTACACTATAGATGGGGAAAAATTTTGGATGTTTTTCCATTCTCCATTATAGCCTATGAGATTCATTAGAATGAATGGGCCCATATGGTAAGGGTTAGGGTTAGGGTTAGAGTTCAGGACACACATATCTTTGGGTGAATATTGGGTTTGGGTTTAGGGATGGGTAAGATGAATTTTTAATATCACACTGAATGGTACACTATTGATGGGGAAAAATTTTGGATGTTTTTCCATTCTCCATTATAGCCTATGAGATTCATTAGAATGAATGGGCCCATATGGTAAGGGTTAGGGTTAGGGTTAGAGTTCAGGACACACATATGTTTGGTTTAAAATTGGGGTCTGGTTTAGGGTTGGGTAAGATGTATTTTTAATATCACACTGAATGGTACACTCTTGATGGGGAAAAATTTTGGATGTTTTTCCATTCTCCATTATAGCCTATGAGATTCATTAGAATGAATGGGCCCATATGGTAAGGGTTAGGGTTAGGGTTAGAGTTCAGGACACACATATGTTTGGTTTAAAATTGGGGTCTGGTTTAGGGTTGGGTAAGATGTATTTTGAATATCACACTGAATGGTACACTCTTGATGGGGAAAAATTTTGGATGTTTTTCCATTCTCCATTATAGCCTATGAGATTCATTAGAATGAATGGGCCCATATGGTAAGGGTTAGGGTTAGAGTTCAGGACACACTTATGTTTGGGTGAATATTGGGTTTGGGTTTAGGGATGGGTAAGATGTATTTTTAATATCACACTGAATGGTACACTCTTGATGGGGAAAAATTTTGGATGTTTTTCCATTCTCCATTATAGCCTATGAGATTCATTAGAATGAATGGGCCCATATGGTAAGGGTTAGGGTTAGGGTTAGAGTTCAGGACACACTTATGTTTGGGTGAATATTGGGTTTGGCTTTAGGGATGGGTAAGATGTATTTTTAATATCACACTGAATGGTACACTCTTGATGGGGAAAAATTTTGGATGTTTTTCCATTCTCCATTATAGCCTATGAGATTCATTAGAATGAATGGGCCCATATGGTAAGGGTTAGGGTTAGGGTTAGAGTTCAGGACACACATATCTTTGGGTGAATATTGGGTTTGGGTTAGGGTTAGAGTTCAGGACACACTTATGTTTGGGTGAATATTGGGTTTGGGTTTAGGGATGGGTAAGATGAATTTTTAATATCACACTGAATGGTACACTATAGATGGGGAAAAATTTTGGATGTTTTTCCATTCTCCATTATAGCCTATGAGATTCATTAGAATGAATGGGCCCACATGGTAAGGGTTAGGGTTAGAGTTAGAGTTCAGAACACACTTATGTTTGGGTGAATATTGGGTATGGGTTTAGGGATGGGTAAGATGTATTTTTAATTTCACACTGAATGGTGCACTCTTGATGGGGAAAAATTTTGGATGTTTTTCCATTCTCCATTATAGCCTATGAGATTCATTAGAATGAATGGGCCCATATGGTAAGTGTTAGGGTTAGGGTTAGAGTTCAGGACACACATATCTTTGGGTGAACATAGGGTTTGGGTTTAGGGATGGGTAAGATGTATTTTTAATATCACACTGAATGGTACACTATAGATGGGGAAAAATTTTGGATGTTTTTCCATTCTCCATTATAGCCTATGAGATTCATTAGAATGAATGGGTCCATATGGTAAGGGTTAGGGTTAGGGTTAGAGTTCAGGACACACTTATGTTTGGGTGAATATTGGGTTTGGGTTTAGGGATGGGTAAGATGTATTTTTAATATCACACTGAATGGTACACTCTTGATGGGGAAAAATTTTGGATGTTTTTCCATTCTCCATTATAGCCTATGAGATTCATTAGAATGAATGGGCCCATATGGTAAGAGTTAGGGTTAGGGTTAGAGTTCAGGACACACTTATGTTTGGGTGAATATTGGGTTTGGGTTTAGGGATGGGTAAGATGTATTTTTAATATCATAATGAATGGTAAACTCTTGAAGGGGAAAAATTTTGGATGTTTTTCCATTCTCCATTATAGCCTATGAGATTCATTAGAATGAATGGGCCCATATGGTAAGGGTTAGGGTTAGGGTTAGAGTTCAGGACACACATATCTTTGGGTGAATATTGGGTTTGGGTTTAGGGATGGGTAAGATGAATTTTTAATATCACACTGAATGGTACACTCTTGATGGGGAAAAATTTTGGATGTTTTTCCATTCTCCATTATAGCCTATGAGATTCATTAGAATGAATGGGCCCATATGGTAAGAGTTAGGGTTAGGGTTAGAGTTCAGGACACACTTATGTTTGGGTGAATATTGGGTTTGGGTTTAGGGATGGGTAAGATGTATTTTTAATATCATAATGAATGGTAAACTCTTGAAGGGGAAAAATTTTGGATGTTTTTCCATTCTCCATTATAGCCTATGAGATTCATTAGAATGAATGGGCCCATATGGTAAGGGTTAGGGTTAGGGTTAGAGTTCAGGACACACATATCTTTGGGTGAATATTGGGTTTGGGTTTAGGGATGGGTAAGATGAATTTTTAATATCACACTGAATGGTACACTATTGATGGGGAAAAATTTTGGATGTTTTTCCATTCTCCATTATAGCCTATGAGATTCATTAGAATGAATGGGCCCATATGGTAAGGGTTAGGGTTAGGGTTAGAGTTCAGGACACACATATGTTTGGTTTAAAATTGGGGTCTGGTTTAGGGTTGGGTAAGATGTATTTTTAATATCACACTGAATGGTACACTCTTGATGGGGAAAAATTTTGGATGTTTTTCCATTCTCCATTATAGCCTATGAGATTCATTAGAATGAATGGGCCCATATGGTAAGGGTTAGGGTTAGGGTTAGAGTTCAGGACACACATATGTTTGGTTTAAAATTGGGGTCTGGTTTAGGGTTGGGTAAGATGTATTTTGAATATCACACTGAATGGTACACTCTTGATGGGGAAAAATTTTGGATGTTTTTCCGTTCTCCATTATAGCCTATGAGATTCATTAGAATGAATGGGCCCATATGGTAAGGGTTAGGGTTAGGGTTAGAGTTCAGGACACACTTATGTTTGGGTGAATATTGGGTTTGGGTTTAGGGATGGGTAAGATGTATTTTTAATATCACACTGAATGGTACACTCTTGATGGGGAAAAATTTTGGATGTTTTTCCATTCTCCATTATAGCCTATGAGATTCATTAGAATGAATGGGCCCATATGGTAAGAGTTAGGGTTAGGGTTAGAGTTCAGGACACACTTATGTTTGGGTGAATATTGGGTTTGGGTTTAGGGATGGGTAAGATGTATTTTTAATATCATAATGAATGGTAAACTCTTGAAGGGGAAAAATTTTGGATGTTTTTCCATTCTCCATTATAGCCTATGAGATTCATTAGAATGAATGGGCCCATATGGTAAGGGTTAGGCTTAGGGTTAGAGTTCAGGACACACTTATGTTTGGGTGAATATTGGGTTTGGGTTTAGGGATGGGTAAGATGTATTTTTAATATCACACTGAATGGTACACTCTTGATGGGGAAAAATTTTGGATGTTTTTCCATTCTCCATTATAGCCTATGAGATTCATTAGAATGAATGGGCCCATATGGTAAGGGTTAGGGTTAGGGTTAGAGTTCAGGACACACTTATGTTTGGGTGAATATTGGGTTTGGGTTTAGGGATGGGTAAGATGAATTTTTAATATCACACTGAATGGTACACTATAGATGGGGAAAAATTTTGGATGTTTTTCCATTCTCCATTATAGCCTATGAGATTCATTAGAATGAATGGGCCCACATGGTAAGGGTTAGGGTTAGAGTTAGAGTTCAGAACACACTTATGTTTGGGTGAATATTGGGTATGGGTTTAGGGATGGGTAAGATGTATTTTTAATTTCACACTGAATGGTGCACTCTTGATGGGGAAAAATTTTGGATGTTTTTCCATTCTCCATTATAGCCTATGAGATTCATTAGAATGAATGGGCCCATATGGTAAGTGTTAGGGTTAGGGTTAGAGTTCAGGACACACATATCTTTGGGTGAACATAGGGTTTGGGTTTAGGGATGGGTAAGATGTATTTTTAATATCACACTGAATGGTACACTATAGATGGGGAAAAATTTTGGATGTTTTTCCATTCTCCATTATAGCCTATGAGATTCATTAGAATGAATGGGTCCATATGGTAAGGGTTAGGGTTAGGGTTAGAGTTCAGGACACACTTATGTTTGGGTGAATATTGGGTTTGGGTTTAGGGATGGGTAAGATGTATTTTTAATATCACACTGAATGGTACACTCTTGATGGGGAAAAATTTTGGATGTTTTTCCATTCTCCATTATAGCCTATGAGATTCATTAGAATGAATGGGCCCATATGGTAAGGGTTAGGGTTAGGGTTAGAGTTCAGGACACACTTATGTTTGGGTGAATATTGGGTTTGGGTTTAGGGATGGGTAAGATGTATTTTTAATATCACACTGAATGGTACACTCTTGATGGGGAAAAATTTTAGATGTTTTTCCATTCTCCATTATAGCCTATGAGATTCATTAGAATGAATGGGCCCATATGGTAAGGGTTAGGGTTAGGGTTAGAGTTCAGGACACACATATGTTTGGTTTAAAATTGGGGTCTGGTTTAGGGTTGGGTAAGATGTATTTTTAATATCACACTGAATGGTACACTCTTGATGGGGAAAAATTTTGGATGTTTTTCCATTCTCCATTATAGCCTATGAGATTCATTAGAATGAATGGGCCCATATGGTAAGGGTTAGGGTTAGGGTTAGAGTTCAGGACACACATATGTTTGGTTTAAAATTGGGGTATGGTTTAGGGTTGGGTAAGATGTATTTTGAATATCACACTGAATGGTACACTCTTGATGGGGAAAAATTTTGGATGTTTTTCCATTCTCCATTATAGCCTATGAGATTCATTAGAATGAATGGGCCCATATGGTAAGGGTTAGGGTTAGGGTTAGAGTTCAGGACACACTTATGTTTGGGTGAATATTGGGTTTGGGTTTAGGGATGGGTAAGATGTATTTTTAATATCACACTGAATGGTACACTCTTGATGGGGAAAAATTTTGGATGTTTTTCCATTCTCCATTATAGCCTATGAGATTCATTAGAATGAATGGGCCCATATGGTAAGGGTTAGGGTTAGGGTTAGAGTTCAGGACACACTTATGTTTGGGTGAATATTGGGTTTGGGTTTAGGGATGGGTAAGATGTATTTTTAATATCACACTGAATGGTACACTCTTGATGGGGAAAAATTTTGGATGTTTTTCCATTCTCCATTATAGCCTATGAGATTCATTAGAATGAATGGGCCCACATGGTAAGGGTTAGGGTTAGAGTTAGAGTTCAGAACACACTTATGTTTGGGTGAATATTGGGTATGGGTTTAGGGATGGGTAAGATGTATTTTTAATTTCACACTGAATGGTGCACTCTTGATGGGGAAAAATTTTGGATGTTTTTCCATTCTCCATTATAGCCTATGAGATTCATTAGAATGAATGGGCCCATATGGTAAGTGTTAGGGTTAGGGTTAGAGTTCAGGACACACATATCTTTGGGTGAATATAGGGTTTGGGTTTAGGGTTGGGTAAGATGTATTTTTAATATCACACTGAATGGTACACTCTTGATGGGGAAAAATTTTGGATGTTTTTCCATTCTCCATTATAGCCTATGAGATTCATTAGAATGAATGGGCCCATATGGTAAGGGTTAGGGTTAGGGTTAGAGTTCAGGACACACTTATGTTTGGGTGAATATTGGGTTTGGGTTTAGGGATGGGTAAGATGTATTTTTAATATCACACTGAATGGTACACTCTTGATGGGGAAAAATTTTAGACGTTTTTCCATTCTCCATTATAGCCTATGAGATTCATTAGAATGAATGGGCCCATATGGTAAGGGTTAGGGTTAGGGTTAGAGTTCAGGACACACATATGTTTGGTTTAAAATTGGGGTCTGGTTTAGGGTTGGGTAAGATGTATTTTGAATATCACACTGAATGGTACACTCTTGATGGGGAAAAATTTTGGATGTTTTTCCATTCTCCATTATAGCCTATGAGATTCATTAGAATGAATGGGCCCATATGGTAAGGGTTAGGGTTAGGGTTAGAGTTCAGGACACACATATGTTTGGTTTAAAATTGGGGTCTGGTTTAGGGTTGGGTAAGATGTATTTTTAATATCACACTGAATGGTACACTCTTGATGGGGAAAAATTTTGGATGTTTTTCCATTCTCCATTATAGCCTATGAGATTCATTAGAATGAATGGGCCCATATGGTAAGGGTTAGGGTTAGGGTTAGAGTTCAGGACACACTTATGTTTGGGTGAATATTGGGTTTGGGTTTAGGGATGGGTAAGATGTATTTTTAATATCACACTGAATGGTACACTCTTGATGGGGAAAAATTTTGGATGTTTTTCCATTCTCCATTATAGCCTATGAGATTCATTAGAATGAATGGGCCCATATGGTAAGTGTTAGGGTTAGGGTTAGAGTTCAGGACACACATATCTTTGGGTGAATATAGGGTTTGGGTTTAGGGATGGGTAAGATGAATTTTTAATATCACACTGAATGGTACACTATAGATGGGGAAAAAATTTGGATGTTTTTCCATTCTCCATTATAGACTATGAGATTCATTAGAATGAATGGGCCCATATGGTAAGGGTTAGGGTTAGGGTTAGAGTTCAGGACACACTTATGTTTGGGTGAATATTGGGTTTGGCTTTAGGGATGGGTAAGATGTATTTTTAATATCACACTGAATGGTACACTCTTGATGGGGAAAAATTTTGGATGTTTTTCCATTCTCCATTATAGCCTATGAGATTCATTAGAATGAATGGGCCCATATGGTGAGGGTTAGGGTTAGGGTTAGAGTTCAGGACACACATATCTTTGGGTGAATATAGGGTTTGGGTTTAGGGATGGGTAAGATGAATTTTTAATATCACACTGAATGGTACACTATAGATGGGGAAAAATTTTGGATGTTTTTCCATTCTCCATTATAGCCTATGAGATTCATTAGAATGAATGGGTCCATATGGTAAGGGTTAGGGTTAGGGTTAGAGTTCAGGACACACTTATGTTTGGGTGAATATTGGGTTTGGGTTTAGGGATGGGTAAGATGTATTTTTAATATCACACTGAATGGTACACTCTTGATGGGGAAAAATTTTGGATGTTTTTCCATTCTCCATTATAGCCTATGAGATTCATTAGAATGAATGGGCCCATATGGTAAGGGTTAGGGTTAGGGTTAGAGTTCAGGACACACTTATGTTTGGGTGAATATTGGGTTTGGGTTTAGGGATGGGTAAGATGTATTTTTAATATCACACTGAATGGTGCACTCTTGATGGGTCAAAATTTTGGATGTTTTTCCATTCTCCATTATAGCCTATGAGATTCATTAGAATGAATGGCCCCATATGGTAAGTGTTAAGGTTAGGGTTAGAGTTCAGGACACACATATCTTTGGGTGAATATAGGGTTTGGGTTTAGGGATGGGTAAGATGTATCTTTAATTTCACACTGAATGGTGCACTCTTGATGGGGAAAAATTTTGGATGTTTTTCCATTCTCCATTATAGCCTATGAGATTCATTAGAATGAATGGGCCCATATGGTAAGGGTTAGGGTTAGGGTTAGAGTTCAGGACACACTTATGTTTGGGTGAATATTGGGTTTGGGTTTAGGGATGGGTAAGATGTATTTTTAATATCACACTGAATGGTGCACTCTTGATGGGTCAAAATTTTGGATGTTTTTCCATTCTCCATTATAGCCTATGAGATTCATTAGAATGAATGGCCCCATATGGTAAGTGTTAAGGTTAGGGTTAGAGTTCAGGACACACATATCTTTGGGTGAATATAGGGTTTGGGTTTAGGGATGGGTAAGATGTATCTTTAATTTCACACTGAATGGTGCACTCTTGATGGGGAAAAATTTTGGATGTTTTTCCATTCTCCATTATAGCCTATGAGATTCATTAGAATGAATGGGCCCACATGGTAAGGGTTAGGGTTAGAGTTAGAGTTCAGAACACACTTATGTTTGGGTGAATATTGGGTATGGGTTTAGGGATGGGTAAGATGTATCTTTAATTTCACACTGAATGGTGCACTCTTGATGGGGAAAAATTTTGGATGTTTTTCCATTCTCCATTATAGCCTATGAGATTCATTAGAATGAATGGGCCCATATGGTAAGTGTTAGGGTTAGGGTTAGAGTTCAGGACACACATATCTTTGGGTGAATATAGGGTTTGGGTTTAGGGTTGGGTAAGATGTATTTTTAATATCACACTGAATGGTACACTATAGATGGGGAAAAATTTTGGATGTTTTTCCATTCTCCATTATAGCCTATGAGATTCATTAGAATGAATGGGTCCATATGGTAAGGGTTAGGGTTAGGGTTAGAGTTCAGGACACACTTATGTTTGGGTGAATATTGGGTTTGGGTTTAGGGATGGGTAAGATGTATTTTTAATATCACACTGAATGGTACACTCTTGATGGGGAAAAATTTTGGATGTTTTTCCATTCTCCATTATAGCCTATGAGATTCATTAGAATGAATGGGCCCACATGGTAAGGGTTAGGGTTAGAGTTAGAGTTCAGAACACACTTATGTTTGGGTGAATATTGGGTATGGGTTTAGGGATGGGTAAGATGTATTTTTAATTTCACACTGAATGGTGCACTCTTGATGGGGAAAAATTTTGGATGTTTTTCCATTCTCCATTATAGCCTATGAGATTCATTAGAATGAATGGGCCCATATGGTAAGTGTTAGGGTTAGGGTTAGAGTTCAGGACACACATATCTTTGGGTGAATATAGGGTTTGGGTTTAGGGTTGGGTAAGATGTATTTTTAATATCACACTGAATGGTACACTCTTGATGGGGAAAAATTTTGGATGTTTTTCCATTCTCCATTATAGCCTATGAGATTCATTAGAATGAATGGGCCCATATGGTAAGGGTTAGGGTTAGAGTTAGAGTTCAGAACACACTTATGTTTGGGTGAATATTGGGTTTGGGTTTAGGGATGGGTAAGATGTATTTTTAATATCACACTGAATGGTACACTCTTGATGGGGAAAAATTTTAGATGTTTTTCCATTCTCCATTATAGCCTATGAGATTCATTAGAATGAACGGGCCCATATGGTAAGGGTTAGGGTTAGGGTTAGAGTTCAGGACACACATATGTTTGGTTTAAAATTGGGGTCTGGTTTAGGGTTGGGTAAGATGTATTTTTAATATCACACTGAATGGTACACTCTTGATGGGGAAAAATTTTGGATGTTTTTCCATTCTCCATTATAGCCTATGAGATTCATTAGAATGAATGGGCCCATATGGTAAGGGTTAGGGTTAGGGTTAGAGTTCAGGACACACATATGTTTGGTTTAAAATTGGGGTATGGTTTAGGGTTGGGTAAGATGTATTTTGAATATCACACTGAATGGTACACTCTTGATGGGGAAAAATTTTGGATGTTTTTCCATTCTCCATTATAGCCTATGAGATTCATTAGAATGAATGGGCCCATATGGTAAGGGTTAGGGTTAGGGTTAGAGTTCAGGACACACTTATGTTTGGGTGAATATTGGGTTTGGGTTTAGGGATGGGTAAGATGTATTTTTAATATCACACTGAATGGTACACTCTTGATGGGGAAAAATTTTGGATGTTTTTCCATTCTCCATTATAGCCTATGAGATTCATTAGAATGAATGGGCCCATATGGTAAGGGTTAGGGTTAGGGTTAGAGTTCAGGACACACTTATGTTTGGGTGAATATTGGGTTTGGGTTTAGGGATGGGTAAGATGTATTTTTAATATCACACTGAATGGTACACTCTTGATGGGGAAAAATTTTGGATGTTTTTCCATTCTCCATTATAGCCTATGAGATTCATTAGAATGAATGGGCCCACATGGTAAGGGTTAGGGTTAGAGTTAGAGTTCAGAACACACTTATGTTTGGGTGAATATTGGGTATGGGTTTAGGGATGGGTAAGATGTATTTTTAATTTCACACTGAATGGTGCACTCTTGATGGGGAAAAATTTTGGATGTTTTTCCATTCTCCATTATAGCCTATGAGATCCATTAGAATGAATGGGCCCATATGGTAAGTGTTAGGGTTAGGGTTAGAGTTCAGGACACACATATCTTTGGGTGAATATAGGGTTTGGGTTTAGGGTTGGGTAAGATGTATTTTTAATATCACACTGAATGGTACACTATAGATGGGGGAAAATTTTGGATGTTTTTCCATTCTCCATTATAGCCTATGAGATTCATTAGAATGAATGGGCCCACATGGTAAGGGTTAGGGTTAGAGTTAGAGTTCAGAACACACTTATGTTTGGGTGAATATTGGGTATGGGTTTAGGGATGGGTAAGATGTATTTTTAATTTCACACTGAATGGTGCACTCTTGATGGGTCAAAATTTTGGATGTTTTTCCATTCTCCATTATAGCCTATGAGATTCATTAGAATGAATGGGCCCGTATGGTAAGTGTTAGGGTTAGGGTTAGAGTTCAGGACACACATATCTTTGGGTGAACATAGGGTTTGGGTTTAGGGATGGGTAAGATGTATTTTTAATATCACACTGAATGGTACACTATAGATGGGGAAAAATTTTGGATGTTTTTCCATTCTCCATTATAGCCTATGAGATTCATTAGAATGAATGGGTCCATATGGTAAGGGTTAGGGTTAGGGTTAGAGTTCAGGACACACTTATGTTTGGGTGAATATTGGGTTTGGGTTTAGGGATGGGTAAGATGTATTTTTAATATCACACTGAATGGTACACTCTTGATGGGGAAAAATTTTGGATGTTTTTCCATTCTCCATTATAGCCTATGAGATTCATTAGAATGAATGGGCCCATATGGTAAGGGTTAGGGTTAGGGTTAGAGTTCAGGACACACTTATGTTTGGGTGAATATTGGGTTTGGGTTTAGGGATGGGTAAGATGTATTTTTAATATCACACTGAATGGTACACTCTTGATGGGGAAAAATTTTAGACGTTTTTCCATTCTCCATTATAGCCTATGAGATTCATTAGAATGAATGGGCCCATATGGTAAGGGTTAGGGTTAGGGTTAGAGTTCAGGACACACATATGTTTGGTTTAAAATTGGGGTCTGGTTTAGGGTTGGGTAAGATGTATTTTGAATATCACACTGAATGGTACACTCTTGATGGGGAAAAATTTTGGATGTTTTTCCATTCTCCATTATAGCCTATGAGATTCATTAGAATGAATGGGCCCATATGGTAAGGGTTAGGGTTAGGGTTAGAGTTCAGGACACACATATGTTTGGTTTAAAATTGGGGTCTGGTTTAGGGTTGGGTAAGATGTATTTTTAATATCACACTGAATGGTACACTCTTGATGGGGAAAAATTTTGGATGTTTTTCCATTCTCCATTATAGCCTATGAGATTCATTAGAATGAATGGGCCCATATGGTAAGGGTTAGGGTTAGGGTTAGAGTTCAGGACACACTTATGTTTGGGTGAATATTGGGTTTGGGTTTAGGGATGGGTAAGATGTATTTTTAATATCACACTGAATGGTACACTCTTGATGGGGAAAAATTTTGGATGTTTTTCCATTCTCCATTATAGCCTATGAGATTCATTAGAATGAATGGGCCCGTATGGTAAGTGTTAGGGTTAGGGTTAGAGTTCAGGACACACATATCTTTGGGTGAACATAGGGTTTGGGTTTAGGGATGGGTAAGATGTATTTTTAATATCACACTGAATGGTACACTATAGATGGGGAAAAATTTTGGATGTTTTTCCATTCTCCATTATAGCCTATGAGATTCATTAGAATGAATGGGTCCATATGGTAAGGGTTAGGGTTAGGGTTAGAGTTCAGGACACACTTATGTTTGGGTGAATATTGGGTTTGGGTTTAGGGATGGGTAAGATGTATTTTTAATATCACACTGAATGGTACACTCTTGATGGGGAAAAATTTTGGATGTTTTTCCATTCTCCATTATAGCCTATGAGATTCATTAGAATGAATGGGCCCATATGGTAAGGGTTAGGGTTAGGGTTAGAGTTCAGGACACACTTATGTTTGGGTGAATATTGGGTTTGGGTTTAGGGATGGGTAAGATGTATTTTTAATATCACACTGAATGGTACACTCTTGATGGGGAAAAATTTTAGACGTTTTTCCATTCTCCATTATAGCCTATGAGATTCATTAGAATGAATGGGCCCATATGGTAAGGGTTAGGGTTAGGGTTAGAGTTCAGGACACACATATGTTTGGTTTAAAATTGGGGTCTGGTTTAGGGTTGGGTAAGATGTATTTTGAATATCACACTGAATGGTACACTCTTGATGGGGAAAAATTTTGGATGTTTTTCCATTCTCCATTATAGCCTATGAGATTCATTAGAATGAATGGGCCCATATGGTAAGGGTTAGGGTTAGGGTTAGAGTTCAGGACACACATATGTTTGGTTTAAAATTGGGGTCTGGTTTAGGGTTGGGTAAGATGTATTTTTAATATCACACTGAATGGTACACTCTTGATGGGGAAAAATTTTGGATGTTTTTCCATTCTCCATTATAGCCTATGAGATTCATTAGAATGAATGGGCCCATATGGTAAGGGTTAGGGTTAGGGTTAGAGTTCAGGACACACTTATGTTTGGGTGAATATTGGGTTTGGGTTTAGGGATGGGTAAGATGTATTTTTAATATCACACTGAATGGTACACTCTTGATGGGGAAAAATTTTGGATGTTTTTCCATTCTCCATTATAGCCTATGAGATTCATTAGAATGAATGGGCCCATATGGTAAGTGTTAGGGTTAGGGTTAGAGTTCAGGACACACATATCTTTGGGTGAATATAGGGTTTGGGTTTAGGGATGGGTAAGATGAATTTTTAATATCACACTGAATGGTACACTATAGATGGGGAAAAAATTTGGATGTTTTTCCATTCTCCATTATAGACTATGAGATTCATTAGAATGAATGGGCCCATATGGTAAGGGTTAGGGTTAGGGTTAGAGTTCAGGACACACTTATGTTTGGGTGAATATTGGGTTTGGCTTTAGGGATGGGTAAGATGTATTTTTAATATCACACTGAATGGTACACTCTTGATGGGGAAAAATTTTGGATGTTTTTCCATTCTCCATTATAGCCTATGAGATTCATTAGAATGAATGGGCCCATATGGTGAGGGTTAGGGTTAGGGTTAGAGTTCAGGACACACATATCTTTGGGTGAATATAGGGTTTGGGTTTAGGGATGGGTAAG
The DNA here is from genome assembly GCF_032191835.1 of Heteronotia binoei. Classification (NCBI taxonomy): domain Eukaryota; kingdom Metazoa; phylum Chordata; class Lepidosauria; order Squamata; family Gekkonidae; genus Heteronotia; species Heteronotia binoei. The sequence goes on along the minus strand of NC_083232.1, from coordinate 39,631,511 downwards.
ATGAATTTTTAATATCACACTGAATGGTACACTATAGATGGGGAAAAATTTTGGATGTTTTTCCATTCTCCATTATAGCCTATGAGATTCATTAGAATGAATGGGTCCATATGGTAAGGGTTAGGGTTAGGGTTAGAGTTCAGGACACACTTATGTTTGGGTGAATATTGGGTTTGGGTTTAGGGATGGGTAAGATGTATTTTTAATATCACACTGAATGGTACACTCTTGATGGGGAAAAATTTTGGATGTTTTTCCATTCTCCATTATAGCCTATGAGATTCATTAGAATGAATGGGCCCATATGGTAAGGGTTAGGGTTAGGGTTAGAGTTCAGGACACACTTATGTTTGGGTGAATATTGGGTTTGGGTTTAGGGATGGGTAAGATGTATTTTTAATATCACACTGAATGGTGCACTCTTGATGGGTCAAAATTTTGGATGTTTTTCCATTCTCCATTATAGCCTATGAGATTCATTAGAATGAATGGCCCCATATGGTAAGTGTTAAGGTTAGGGTTAGAGTTCAGGACACACATATCTTTGGGTGAATATAGGGTTTGGGTTTAGGGATGGGTAAGATGTATCTTTAATTTCACACTGAATGGTGCACTCTTGATGGGGAAAAATTTTGGATGTTTTTCCATTCTCCATTATAGCCTATGAGATTCATTAGAATGAATGGGCCCACATGGTAAGGGTTAGGGTTAGAGTTAGAGTTCAGAACACACTTATGTTTGGGTGAATATTGGGTATGGGTTTAGGGATGGGTAAGATGTATCTTTAATTTCACACTGAATGGTGCACTCTTGATGGGGAAAAATTTTGGATGTTTTTCCATTCTCCATTATAGCCTATGAGATTCATTAGAATGAATGGGCCCATATGGTAAGTGTTAGGGTTAGGGTTAGAGTTCAGGACACACATATCTTTGGGTGAATATAGGGTTTGGGTTTAGGGTTGGGTAAGATGTATTTTTAATATCACACTGAATGGTACACTATAGATGGGGAAAAATTTTGGATGTTTTTCCATTCTCCATTATAGCCTATGAGATTCATTAGAATGAATGGGTCCATATGGTAAGGGTTAGGGTTAGGGTTAGAGTTCAGGACACACTTATGTTTGGGTGAATATTGGGTTTGGGTTTAGGGATGGGTAAGATGTATTTTTAATATCACACTGAATGGTACACTCTTGATGGGGAAAAATTTTGGATGTTTTTCCATTCTCCATTATAGCCTATGAGATTCATTAGAATGAATGGGCCCATATGGTAAGGGTTAGGGTTAGGGTTAGAGTTCAGGACACACTTATGTTTGGGTGAATATTGGGTTTGGGTTTAGGGATGGGTAAGATGTATTTTTAATATCACACTGAATGGTACACTCTTGATGGGGAAAAATTTTAGATGTTTTTCCATTCTCCATTATAGCCTATGAGATTCATTAGAATGAATGGGCCCATATGGTAAGGGTTAGGGTTAGGGTTAGAGTTCAGGACACACATATGTTTGGTTTAAAATTGGGGTCTGGTTTAGGGTTGGGTAAGATGTATTTTTAATATCACACTGAATGGTACACTCTTGATGGGGAAAAATTTTGGATGTTTTTCCATTCTCCATTATAGCCTATGAGATTCATTAGAATGAATGGGCCCATATGGTAAGGGTTAGGGTTAGGGTTAGAGTTCAGGACACACATATGTTTGGTTTAAAATTGGGGTCTGGTTTAGGGTTGGGTAAGATGTATTTTTAATATCACACTGAATGGTACACTCTTGATGGGGAAAAATTTTGGATGTTTTTCCATTCTCCATTATAGCCTATGAGATTCATTAGAATGAATGGGCCCATATGGTAAGGGTTAGGGTTAGGTTTAGAGTTCAGGACACACTTATGTTTGGGTGAATATTGGGTTTGGGTTTAGGGATGGGTAAGATCTATTTTTAATATCACACTGAATGGTACACTCTTGATGGGGAAAAATTTTGGATGTTTTTCCATTCTCCATTATAGCCTATGAGATTCATTAGAATGAATGGGCCCATATGGTAAGTATTAGGGTTAGGGTTAGAGTTCAGGACACACATATCTTTGGGTGAATATAGGGTTTGGGTTTAGGGATGGGTAAGATGAATTTTTAATATCACACTGAATGGTACACTATAGATGGGGAAAAATTTTGGATGTTTTTCCCTTCTCCATTATAGCCTATGAGATTCATTAGAATGAATGGGCCCATATGGTAAGGGTTAGGGTTAGGGTTAGAGTTCAGGACACACTTATGTTTGGGTGAATATTGGGTTTGGGTTTAGGGATGGGTAAGATGTATTTTTAATATCACACTGAATGGTACACTCTTGATGGGGAAAAATTTTGGATGTTTTTCCATTCTCCATTATAGCCTATGAGATTCATTAGAATGAATGGGCCCATATGGTAAGGGTTAGGGTTAGGGTTAGAGTTCAGGACACACTTATGTTTGGGTGAATATTGGGTTTGGGTTTAGGGATGGGTAAGATGTATTTTTAATATCACACTGAATGGTACACTCTTGATGGGGAAAAATTTTAGATGTTTTTCCATTCTCCATTATAGCCTATGAGATTCATTAGAATGAATGGGCCCATATGGTAAGGGTTAGGGTTAGGGTTAGAGTTCAGGACACACATATGTTTGGTTTAAAATTGGGGTCTGGTTTAGGGTTGGGTAAGATGTATTTTTAATATCACACTGAATGGTACACTCTTGATGGGGAAAAATTTTGGATGTTTTTCCATTCTCCATTATAGCCTATGAGATTCATTAGAATGAATGGGCCCATATGGTAAGGGTTAGGGTTAGGGTTAGAGTTCAGGACACACATATGTTTGGTTTAAAATTGGGGTCTGGTTTAGGGTTGGGTAAGATGTATTTTGAATATCACACTGAATGGTACACTCTTGATGGGGAAAAATTTTGGATGTTTTTCCATTCTCCATTATAGCCTATGAGATTCATTAGAATGAATGGGCCCATATGGTAAGGGTTAGGGTTAGGGTTAGAGTTCAGGACACACTTATGTTTGGGTGAATATTGGGTTTGGGTTTAGGGATGGGTAAGATGTATTTTTAATATCACACTGAATGGTACACTCTTGATGGGGAAAAATTTTGGATGTTTTTCCATTCTCCATTATAGCCTATGAGATTCATTAGAATGAATGGGCCCATATGGTAAGGGTTAGGGTTAGGGTTAGAGTTCAGGACACAATTATGTTTGGGTGAATATTGGGTTTGGGTTTAGGGATGGGTAAGATGTATTTTTAATATCACACTGAATGGTACACTCTTGATGGGGAAAAATTTTGGATGTTTTTCCATTCTCCATTATAGCCTATGAGATTCATTAGAATGAATGGGCCCACATGGTAAGGGTTAGGGTTAGAGTTAGAGTTCAGAACACACTTATGTTTGGGTGAATATTGGGTATGGGTTTAGGGATGGGTAAGATGTATTTTTAATTTCACACTGAATGGTGCACTCTTGATGGGGAAAAATTTTGGATGTTTTTCCATTCTCCATTATAGCCTATGAGATTCATTAGAATGAATGGGCCCATATGGTAAGTGTTAGGGTTAGGGTTAGAGTTCAGGACACACATATCTTTGGGTGAATATAGGGTTTGGGTTTAGGGTTGGGTAAGATGTATTTTTAATATCACACTGAATGGTACACTATAGATGGGGAAAAATTTTGGATGTTTTTCCATTCTCCATTATAGCCTATGAGATTCATTAGAATGAATGGGTCCATATGGTAAGGGTTAGGGTTAGGGTTAGAGTTCAGGACACACTTATGTTTGGGTGAATATTGGGTTTGGGTTTAGGGATGGGTAAGATGTATTTTTAATATCACACTGAATGGTACACTCTTGATGGGGAAAAATTTTGGATGTTTTTCCATTCTCCATTATAGCCTATGAGATTCATTAGAATGAATGGGCCCATATGGTAAGGGTTAGGGTTAGGGTTAGAGTTCAGGACACACTTATGTTTGGGTGAATATTGGGTTTGGGTTTAGGGATGGGTAAGATGTATTTTTAATATCACACTGAATGGTACACTCTTGATGGGGAAAAATTTTAGATGTTTTTCCATTCTCCATTATAGCCTATGAGATTCATTAGAATGAATGGGCCCATATGGTAAGGGTTAGGGTTAGGGTTAGAGTTCAGGACACACATATGTTTGGTTTAAAATTGGGGTCTGGTTTAGGGTTGGGTAAGATGTATTTTTAATATCACACTGAATGGTACACTCTTGATGGGGAAAAATTTTGGATGTTTTTCCATTCTCCATTATAGCCTATGAGATTCATTAGAATGAATGGGCCCATATGGTAAGGGTTAGGGTTAGGGTTAGAGTTCAGGACACACATATGTTTGGTTTAAAATTGGGGTCTGGTTTAGGGTTGGGTAAGATGTATTTTTAATATCACACTGAATGGTACACTCTTGATGGGGAAAAATTTTGGATGTTTTTCCATTCTCCATTATAGCCTATGAGATTCATTAGAATGAATGGGCCCATATGGTAAGGGTTAGGGTTAGGTTTAGAGTTCAGGACACACATATGTTTGGGTGAATATTGGGTTTGGGTTTAGGGATGGGTAAGATCTATTTTTAATATCACACTGAATGGTACACTCTTGATGGGGAAAAATTTTGGATGTTTTTTCATTCTCCATTATAGCCTATGAGATTCATTAGAATGAATGGGCCCATATGGTAAGTATTAGGGTTAGGGTTAGAGTTCAGGACACACATATCTTTGGGTGAATATAGGGTTTGGGTTTAGGGATGGGTAAGATGAATTTTTAATATCACACTGAATGGTACACTATAGATGGGGAAAAATTTTGGATGTTTTTCCCTTCTCCATTATAGCCTATGAGATTCATTAGAATGAATGGGCCCATATGGTAAGGGTTAGGGTTAGGGTTAGAGTTCAGGACACACTTATGTTTGGGTGAATATTGGGTTTGGGTTGGATGGGTAAGATGTATTTTTAATATCACACTGAATGGTACACTCTTGATGGGGAAAAATTTTGGATGTTTTTCCATTCTCCATTATAGCCTATGAGATTCATTAGAATGAATGGGCCCATATGGTAAGGGTTAGGGTTAGGGTTAGAGTTCAGGACACACTTATGTTTGGGTGAATATTGGGTTTGGGTTTAGGGATGGGTAAGATGTATTTTTAATATCACACTGAATGGTACACTCTTGATGGGGAAAAATTTTAGATGTTTTTCCATTCTCCATTATAGCCTATGAGATTCATTAGAATGAATGGGCCCATATGGTAAGGGTTAGGGTTAGGGTTAGAGTTCAGGACACACATATGTTTGGTTTAAAATTGGGGTCTGGTTTAGGGTTGGGTAAGATGTATTTTTAATATCACACTGAATGGTACACTCTTGATGGGGAAAAATTTTGGATGTTTTTCCATTCTCCATTATAGCCTATGAGATTCATTAGAATGAATGGGCCCATATGGTAAGGGTTAGGGTTAGGGTTAGAGTTCAGGACACACATATGTTTGGTTTAAAATTGGGGTCTGGTTTAGGGTTGGGTAAGATGTATTTTGAATATCACACTGAATGGTACACTCTTGATGGGGAAAAATTTTGGATGTTTTTCCATTCTCCATTATAGCCTATGAGATTCATTAGAATGAATGGGCCCATATGGTAAGGGTTAGGGTTAGGGTTAGAGTTCAGGACACACTTATGTTTGGGTGAATATTGGGTTTGGGTTTAGGGATGGGTAAGATGTATTTTTAATATCACACTGAATGGTACACTCTTGATGGGGAAAAATTTTGGATGTTTTTCCATTCTCCATTATAGCCTATGAGATTCATTAGAATGAATGGGCCCATATGGTAAGGGTTAGGGTTAGGGTTAGAGTTCAGGACACAATTATGTTTGGGTGAATATTGGGTTTGGGTTTAGGGATGGGTAAGATGTATTTTTAATATCACACTGAATGGTACACTCTTGATGGGGAAAAATTTTGGATGTTTTTCCATTCTCCATTATAGCCTATGAGATTCATTAGAATGAATGGGCCCACATGGTAAGGGTTAGGGTTAGAGTTAGAGTTCAGAACACACTTATGTTTGGGTGAATATTGGGTATGGGTTTAGGGATGGGTAAGATGTATTTTTAATTTCACACTGAATGGTGCACTCTTGATGGGGAAAAATTTTGGATGTTTTTCCATTCTCCATTATAGCCTATGAGATTCATTAGAATGAATGGGCCCATATGGTAAGTGTTAGGGTTAGGGTTAGAGTTCAGGACACACATATCTTTGGGTGAATATAGGGTTTGGGTTTAGGGTTGGGTAAGATGTATTTTTAATATCACACTGAATGGTACACTATAGATGGGGAAAAATTTTGGATGTTTTTCCATTCTCCATTATAGCCTATGAGATTCATTAGAATGAATGGGTCCATATGGTAAGGGTTAGGGTTAGGGTTAGAGTTCAGGACACACTTATGTTTGGGTGAATATTGGGTTTGGGTTTAGGGATGGGTAAGATGTATTTTTAATATCACACTGAATGGTACACTCTTGATGGGGAAAAATTTTGGATGTTTTTCCATTCTCCATTATAGCCTATGAGATTCATTAGAATGAATGGGCCCATATGGTAAGGGTTAGGGTTAGGGTTAGAGTTCAGGACACACTTATGTTTGGGTGAATATTGGGTTTGGGTTTAGGGATGGGTAAGATGTATTTTTAATATCACACTGAATGGTACACTCTTGATGGGGAAAAATTTTAGATGTTTTTCCATTCTCCATTATAGCCTATGAGATTCATTAGAATGAATGGGCCCATATGGTAAGGGTTAGGGTTAGGGTTAGAGTTCAGGACACACATATGTTTGGTTTAAAATTGGGGTCTGGTTTAGGGTTGGGTAAGATGTATTTTTAATATCACACTGAATGGTACACTCTTGATGGGGAAAAATTTTGGATGTTTTTCCATTCTCCATTATAGCCTATGAGATTCATTAGAATGAATGGGCCCATATGGTAAGGGTTAGGGTTAGGGTTAGAGTTCAGGACACACATATGTTTGGTTTAAAATTGGGGTCTGGTTTAGGGTTGGGTAAGATGTATTTTTAATATCACACTGAATGGTACACTCTTGATGGGGAAAAATTTTGGATGTTTTTCCATTCTCCATTATAGCCTATGAGATTCATTAGAATGAATGGGCCCATATGGTAAGGGTTAGGGTTAGGTTTAGAGTTCAGGACACACTTATGTTTGGGTGAATATTGGGTTTGGGTTTAGGGATGGGTAAGATCTATTTTTAATATCACACTGAATGGTACACTCTTGATGGGGAAAAATTTTGGATGTTTTTCCATTCTCCATTATAGCCTATGAGATTCATTAGAATGAATGGGCCCATATGGTAAGTATTAGGGTTAGGGTTAGAGTTCAGGACACACATATCTTTGGGTGAATATAGGGTTTGGGTTTAGGGATGGGTAAGATGAATTTTTAATATCACACTGAATGGTACACTATAGATGGGGAAAAATTTTGGATGTTTTTCCATTCTCCATTATAGCCTATGAGATTCATTAGAATGAATGGGCCCATATGGTAAGGGTTACGGTTAGGGTTAGAGTTCAGGACACACTTATGTTTGGGTGAATATTGGGTTTGGCTTTAGGGATGGGTAAGATGTATTTTTAATATCACACTGAATGGTACACTATTGATGGGGAAAAATTTTGGATGTTTTTCCATTCTCCATTATAGCCTATGAGATTCATTAGAATGAATGGGCCCATATGGTAAGGGTTAGGGTTAGGGTTAGAGTTCAGGACACACATATCTTTGGGTGAATATAGGGTTTGGGTTTAGGGATGGGTAAGATGAATTTTTAATATCACACTGAATGGTACACTATAGATGGGGAAAAATTTTGGATGTTTTTCCATTCTCCATTATAGCCTATGAGATTCATTAGAATGAATGGGTCCATATGGTAAGGGTTAGGGTTAGGGTTAGAGTTCAGGACACACTTATGTTTGGGTGAATATTGGGTTTGGGTTTAGGGATGGGTAAGATGTATTTTTAATATCACACTGAATGGTACACTCTTGATGGGGAAAAATTTTGGATGTTTTTCCATTCTCCATTATAGCCTATGAGATTCATTAGAATGAATGGGCCCATATGGTAAGGGTTAGGGTTAGGGTTAGAGTTCAGGACACACTTATGTTTGGGTGAATATTGGGTTTGGGTTTAGGGATGGGTAAGATGTATTTTTAATATCACACTGAATGGTACACTCTTGATGGGGAAAAATTTTGGATGTTTTTCCATTCTCCATTATAGCCTATGAGATTCATTAGAATGAATGGGCCCATATGGTAAGGGTTAGGGTTAGGGTTAGAGTTCAGGACACACATATGTTTGGTTTAAAATTGGGGTCTGGTTTAGGGTTGGGTAAGATGTATTTTTAATATCACACTGAATGGTACACTCTTGATGGAGAAAAATTTTGGATGTTTTTCCATTCTCCATTATAGCCTATGAGATTCAGTAGAATGAATGGGCCCATATGGTAAGGGTTAGGGTTAGGGTTAGAGTTCAGGACACACATATGTTTGGTTTAAAATTGGGGTCTGGTTTAGGGTTGGGTAAGATGTATTTTTAATATCACACTGAATGGTACACTCTTGATGGGGAAAAATTTTGGATGTTTTTCCATTCTCCATTATAGCCTATGAGATTCATTAGAATGAATGGGCCCATATGGTAAGGGTTAGGGTTAGGGTTAGAGTTCAGGACACACTTATGTTTGGGTGAATATTGGGTTTGGGTTTAGGGATGGGTAAGATGTATTTTTAATATCACACTGAATGGTACACTCTTGATGGGGAAAAATTTTGGATGTTTTTCCATTCTCCATTATAGCCTATGAGATTCATTAGAATGAATGGGCCCATATGGTAAGTGTTAGGGTTAGGGTTAGAGTTCAGGACACACATATCTTTGGGTGAATATAGGGTTTGGGTTTAGGGATGGGTAAGATGAATTTTTAATATCACACTGAATGGTACACTATAGATGGGGAAAAAATTTGGATGTTTTTCCATTCTCCATTATAGACTATGAGATTCATTAGAATGAATGGGCCCATATGGTAAGGGTTAGGGTTAGGGTTAGAGTTCAGGACACACTTATGTTTGGGTGAATATTGGGTTTGGCTTTAGGGATGGGTAAGATGTATTTTTAATATCACACTGAATGGTACACTCTTGATGGGGAAAAATTTTGGATGTTTTTCCATTCTCCATTATAGCCTATGAGATTCATTAGAATGAATGGGCCCATATGGTGAGGGTTAGGGTTAGGGTTAGAGTTCAGGACACACATATCTTTGGGTGAATATAGGGTTTGGGTTTAGGGATGGGTAAGATGAATTTTTAATATCACACTGAATGGTACACTATAGATGGGGAAAAATTTTGGATGTTTTTCCATTCTCCATTATAGCCTATGAGATTCATTAGAATGAATGGGTCCATATGGTAAGGGTTAGGGTTAGGGTTAGAGTTCAGGAAACACTTATGTTTGGGTGAATATTGGGTTTGGGTTTAGGGATGGGTAAGATGTATTTTTAATATCACACTGAATGGTACACTCTTGATGGGGAAAAATTTTGGATGTTTTTCCATTCTCCATTATAGCCTATGAGATTCATTAGAATGAATGGGCCCATATGGTAAGGGTTAGGGTTAGGGTTAGAGTTCAGGACACACTTATGTTTGGGTGAATATTGGGTTTGGGTTTAGGGATGGGTAAGATGTATTTTTAATATCACACTGAATGGTGCACTCTTGATGGGTCAAAATTTTGGATGTTTTTCCATTCTCCATTATAGCCTATGAGATTCATTAGAATGAATGGCCCCATATGGTAAGTGTTAAGGTTAGGGTTAGAGTTCAGGACACACATATCTTTGGGTGAATATAGGGTTTGGGTTTAGGGATGGGTAAGATGAATTTTTAATATCACACTGAATGGTACACTATAGATGGGGAAAAATTTTGGATGTTTTTCCATTCTCCATTATAGCCTATGAGATTCATTAGAATGAATGGGTCCATATGGTAAGGGTTAGGGTTAGGGTTAGAGTTCAGGACACACTTATGTTTGGGTGAATATTGGGTTTGGGTTTAGGGATGGGTAAGATGTATTTTTAATATCACACTGAATGGTACACTCTTGATGGGGAAAAATTTTGGATGTTTTTCCATTCTCCATTATAGCCTATGAGATTCATTAGAATGAATGGGCCCATATGGTAAGGGTTAGGGTTAGAGTTAGAGTTCAGAACACACTTATGTTTGGGTGAATATTGGGTATGGGTTTAGGGATGGGTAAGATGTATTTTTAATATCACACTGAATGGTGCACTCTTGATGGGTCAAAATTTTGGATGTTTTTCCATTCTCCATTATAGCCTATGAGATTCATTAGAATGAATGGGCCCATATGGTAAGGGTTAGGGTTAGAGTTCAGGACACACTTATGTTTGGGTGAATATTGGGTTTGGGTTTAGGGATGGGTAAGATGTATTTTTAATATCACACTGAATGGTACACTCTTGATGGGGAAAAATTTTGGATGTTTTTCCATTCTCCATTATAGCCTATGAGTTTCATTAGAATGAATGGGCCCATATGGTAAGGGTTAGGGTTAGGGTTAGAGTTCAGGACACACATATCTTTGGGTGAATATAGGGTTTGGGTTTAGGGATGGGTAAGATGAATTTTTAATATCACACTGAATGGTACACTATAGATGGGGAAAAATTTTGGATGTTTTTCCATTCTCCATTATAGCCTATGAGATTCATTAGAATGAATGGGCCCATATGGTAAGGGTTAGGGTTAGAGTTAGAGTTCAGGACACACTTATGTTTGGGTGAATATTGGGTTTGGCTTTAGGGATGGGTAAGATGTATTTTTAATATCACACTGAATGGTACACTATTGATGGGGAAAAATTTTGGATGTTTTTCCATTCTCCATTATAGCCTATGAGATTCATTAGAATGAATGGGCCCATATGGTAAGGGTTAGGGTTAGGGTTAGAGTTCAGGACACACATATGTTTGGTTTAAAATTGGGGTCTGGTTTAGGGTTGGGTAAGATGTATTTTGAATATCACACTGAATGGTACACTCTTGATGGGGAAAAATTTTGGATGTTTTTCCATTCTCCATTATAGCCTATGAGATTCATTAGAATGAATGGGCCCATATGGTAAGGGTTAGGGTTAGGGTTAGAGTTCAGGAAACACTTATGTTTGGGTGAATATTGGGTTTGGGTTTAGGGATGGGTAAGATGTATTTTTAATATCACACTGAATGGTACACTCTTGATGGGGAAAAATTTTGGATGTTTTTCCATTCTCCATTATAGCCTATGAGATTCATTAGAATGAATGGGCCCATATGGTAAGGGTTAGGGTTAGGGTTAGAGTTCAGGACACACTTATGTTTGGGTGAATATTGGGTTTGGGTTTAGGGATGGGTAAGATGTATTTTTAATATCACACTGAATGGTGCACTCTTGATGGGTCAAAATTTTGGATGTTTTTCCATTCTCCATTATAGCCTATGAGATTCATTAGAATGAATGGCCCCATATGGTAAGTGTTAAGGTTAGGGTTAGAGTTCAGGACACACATATCTTTGGGTGAATATAGGGTTTGGGTTTAGGGATGGGTAAGATGAATTTTTAATATCACACTGAATGGTACACTATAGATGGGGAAAAATTTTGGATGTTTTTCCATTCTCCATTATAGCCTATGAGATTCATTAGAATGAATGGGTCCATATGGTAAGGGTTAGGGTTAGGGTTAGAGTTCAGGACACACTTATGTTTGGGTGAATATTGGGTTTGGGTTTAGGGATGGGTAAGATGTATTTTTAATATCACACTGAATGGTACACTCTTGATGGGGAAAAATTTTGGATGTTTTTCCATTCTCCATTATAGCCTATGAGATTCATTAGAATGAATGGGCCCATATGGTAAGGGTTAGGGTTAGAGTTAGAGTTCAGAACACACTTATGTTTGGGTGAATATTGGGTATGGGTTTAGGGATGGGTAAGATGTATTTTTAATATCACACTGAATGGTGCACTCTTGATGGGTCAAAATTTTGGATGTTTTTCCATTCTCCATTATAGCCTATGAGATTCATTAGAATGAATGGGCCCATATGGTAAGGGTTAGGGTTAGAGTTCAGGACACACTTATGTTTGGGTGAATATTGGGTTTGGGTTTAGGGATGGGTAAGATGTATTTTTAATATCACACTGAATGGTACACTCTTGATGGGGAAAAATTTTGGATGTTTTTCCATTCTCCATTATAGCCTATGAGTTTCATTAGAATGAATGGGCCCATATGGTAAGGGTTAGGGTTAGGGTTAGAGTTCAGGACACACATATCTTTGGGTGAATATAGGGTTTGGGTTTAGGGATGGGTAAGATGAATTTTTAATATCACACTGAATGGTACACTATAGATGGGGAAAAATTTTGGATGTTTTTCCATTCTCCATTATAGCCTATGAGATTCATTAGAATGAATGGGCCCATATGGTAAGGGTTAGGGTTAGAGTTAGAGTTCAGGACACACTTATGTTTGGGTGAATATTGGGTTTGGCTTTAGGGATGGGTAAGATGTATTTTTAATATCACACTGAATGGTACACTATTGATGGGGAAAAATTTTGGATGTTTTTCCATTCTCCATTATAGCCTATGAGATTCATTAGAATGAATGGGCCCATATGGTAAGGGTTAGGGTTAGGGTTAGAGTTCAGGACACACATATGTTTGGTTTAAAATTGGGGTCTGGTTTAGGGTTGGGTAAGATGTATTTTGAATATCACACTGAATGGTACACTCTTGATGGGGAAAAATTTTGGATGTTTTTCCATTCTCCATTATAGCCTATGAGATTCATTAGAATGAATGGGCCCATATGGTAAGGGTTAGGGTTAGGGTTAGAGTTCAGGACACACTTATGTTTGGGTGAATATTGGGTTTGGGTTTAGGGATGGGTAAGATGTATTTTTAATATCACACTGAATGGTACACTCTTGATGGGGAAAAATTTTGGATGTTTTTCCATTCTCCATTATAGCCTATGAGATTCATTAGAATGAATGGGCCCATATGGTAAGTGTTAGGGTTAGGGTTAGAGTTCAGGACACACATATCTTTGGGTGAATATAGGGTTTCGGTTTAGGGATGGGTAAGATTAATTTTTAATATCACACTGAATGGTACACTATAGATGGGGAAAAATTTTGGATGTTTTTCCATTCTCCATTATAGCCTATGAGATTCATTAGAATGAATGGGTCCATATGGTAAGGGTTAGGGTTAGGGTTAGAGTTCAGGACACACTTATGTTTGGGTGAATATTGGGTTTGGGTTTAGGGATGGGTAAGATGTATTTTTAATATCACACTGAATGGTACACTCTTGATGGGGAAAAATTTTGGATGTTTTTCCATTCTCCATTATAGCCTATGAGATTCATTAGAATGAATGGGCCCATATGGTAAGGGTTAGGGTTAGGGTTAGAGTTCAGGACACACATATGTTTGGTTTAAAATTGGGGTCTGGTTTAGGGTTGGGTAAGATGTATTTTTAATATCACACTGAATGGTACACTCTTGATGGGGAAAAATTTTGGATGTTTTTCCATTCTCCATTATAGCCTATGAGATTCATTAGAATGAATGGGCCCATATGTTAAGGGTTAGGGTTAGGGTTAGAGTTCAGGACACACATATGTTTGGTTTAAAATTGGGGTCTGGTTTAGGGTTGGGTAAGATGTATTTTTAATATCACACTGAATGGTACACTCTTGATGGGGAAAAAGTTTGGATGTTTTTCCATTCTCCATTATAGCCTATGAGATTCATTAGAATGAATGGGCCCATATGGTAAGGGTTAGGGTTAGGGTTAGAGTTCAGGACACACTTATGTTTGGGTGAATATTGGGTTTGGGTTTAGGGATGGGTAAGATGTATTTTTAATATCACACTGAATGGTACACTCTTGATGGGGAAAAATTTTGGATGTTTTTCCATTCTCCATTATAGCCTATGAGATTCATTAGAATGAATGGGCCCATATGGTAAGTGTTAGGGTTAGGGTTAGAGTTCAGGACACACATATCTTTGGGTGAATATAGGGTTTGGGTTTAGGGATGGGTAAGATGAATTTTTAATATCACACTGAATGGTACACTATAGATGGGGAAAAATTTTGGATGTTTTTCCATTCTCCATTATAGCCTATGAGATTCATTAGAATGAATGGGCCCATATGGTAAGGGTTAGGGTTAGGGTTAGAGTTCAGGACACACATATGTTTGGTTTAAAATTGGGGTCTGGTTTAGGGTTGGGTAAGATGTATTTTGAATATCACAGTGAATGGTACACTCTTGATGGGGAAAAATTTTGGATGTTTTTCTATTCTCCATTATAGCCTATGAGATTCATTAGAATGAATGGGCCCATATGGTAAGGGTTAGGGTTAGGGTTAGAGTTCAGGACACACTTATGTTTGGGTGAATATTGGGTTTGGGTTTAGGGATGGGTAAGATGTATTTTTAATATCACACTGAATGGTACACTCTTGATTGGGAAAAATTTTGGATGTTTTTCCATTCTCCATTATAGCCTATGAGATTCATTAGAATGAATGGGCCCATATGGTAAGGGTTAGGGTTAGGGTTAGAGTTCAGGACACACTTATGTTTGGGTGAATATTGGGTTTGGGTTTAGGGATGGGTAAGATGTATTTTTAATATCATAATGAATGGTACACTCTTGATGGGGAAAAATTTTGGATGTTTTTCCATTCTCCATTATAGCCTATGAGATTCATTAGAATGAATGGGCCCATATGGTAAGGGTTAGGGTTAGGGTTAGAGTTCAGGACACACTTATGTTTGGGTGAATATTGGGTTTGGGTTTAGGGATGGGTAAGATGTATTTTTAATATCACACTGAATGGTGCACTCTTGATGGGTCAAAATTTTGGATGTTTTTCCATTCTCCATTATAGCCTATGAGATTCATTAGAATGAATGGGCCCATATGGTAAGTGTTAAGGTTAGGGTTAGAGTTCAGGACACACATATCTTTGGGTGAATATAGGGTTTGGGTTTAGGGATGGGTAAGATGAATTTTTAATATCACACTGAATGGTACACTCTTGATGGGGAAAAATTTTGGATGTTTTTCCATTCTCCATTATAGCCTATGAGATTCATTAGAATGAATGGGTCCATATGGTAAGGGTTAGGGTTAGGGTTAGAGTTCAGGACACACTTATGTTTGGGTGAATATTGGGTTTGGGTTTAGGGATGGGTAAGATGTATTTTTAATATCACACTGAATGGTACACTCTTGATGGGGAAAAATTTTGGATGTTTTTCCATTCTCCATTATAGCCTATGAGATTCATTAGAATGAATGGGCGCATATGGTAAGGGTTAGGGTTAGGGTTAGAGTTCAGGACACACTTATGTTTGGGTGAATATTGGGTTTGGGTTTAGGGATGGGTAAGATGTATTTTTAATATCACACTGAATGGTACACTCTTGATGGGGAAAAATTTTGGATGTTTTTCCATTCTCCATTATAGCCTATGAGATTCATTAGAATGAATGGGCCCATATGGTAAGGGTTAGGGTTAGAGTTAGAGTTCAGAACACACTTATGTTTGGGTGAATATTGGGTATGGGTTTAGGGATGGGTAAGATGTATTTTTAATATCACACTGAATGGTGCACTCTTGATGGGTCAAAATTTTGGATGTTCTTCCATTCTCCATTATAGCCTATGAGATACATTAGAATGAATGGGCCCATATGGTAAGGGTTAGGGTTAGGGTTAGAGTTCAGGACACACATATCTTTGGGTGAATATAGGGTTTGGGTTTAGGGATGGGTAAGATGAATTTTTAATATCACACTGAATGGTACACTATAGATGGGGAAAAATTTTGGATGTTTTTCCATTCTCCATTATAGCCTATGAGATTCATTAGAATGAATGGGTCCATATGGTAAGGGTTAGGGTTAGGGTTAGAGTTCAGGACACACTTATGTTTGGGTGAATATTGGGTTTGGGTTTAGGGATGGGTAAGATGTATTTTTAATATCACACTGAATGGTACACTCTTGATGGGGAAAAATTTTGGATGTTTTTCCATTCTCCATTATAGCCTATGAGATTCATTAGAATGAATGGGCCCATATGGTAAGGGTTAGGGTTAGAGTTAGAGTTCAGAACACACTTATGTTTGGGTGAATATTGGGTATGGGTTTAGGGATGGGTAAGATGTATTTTTAATATCACACTGAATGGTGCACTCTTGATGGGTCAAAATTTTGGATGTTTTTCCATTCTCCATTATAGCCTATGAGATTCATTAGAATGAATGGGCCCATATGGTAACGGTTAGGGTTAGAGTTCAGGACACACTTATGTTTGGGTGAATATTGGGTTTGGCTTTAGGGATGGGTAAGATGTATTTTTAATATCACACTGAATGGTACACTATTGATGGGGAAAAATTTTGGATGTTTTTCCATTCTCCATTATAGCCTATGAGATTCATTAGAATGAATGGGCCCATATGGTAAGGGTTAGGGTTAGGGTTAGAGTTCAGGACACACATATCTTTGGGTGAATATAGGGTTTGGGTTTAGGGATGGGTAAGATGAATTTTTAATATCACACTGAATGGTACACTATAGATGGGGAAAAATTTTGGATGTTTTTCCATTCTCCATTATAGCCTATGAGATTCATTAGAATGAATGGGTCCATATGGTAAGGGTTAGGGTTAGGGTTAGAGTTCAGGACACACTTATGTTTGGGTGAATATTGGGTTTGGGTTTAGGGATGGGTAAGATGTATTTTTAATATCACACTGAATGGTACACTCTTGATGGGGAAAAATTTTGGATGTTTTTCCATTCTCCATTATAGCCTATGAGATTCATTAGAATGAATGGGCCCATATGGTAAGGGTTAGGGTTAGGGTTAGAGTTCAGGACACACTTATGTTTGGGTGAATATTGGGTTTGGGTTTAGGGATGGGTAAGATGTATTTTTAATATCACACTGAATGGTACACTCTTGATGGGGAAAAATTTTGGATGTTTTTCCATTCTCCATTATAGCCTATGAGATTCATTAGAATGAATGGGCCCATATGGTAAGGGTTAGGGTTAGGGTTAGAGTTCAGGACACACATATGTTTGGTTTAAAATTGGGGTCTGGTTTAGGGTTGGGTAAGATGTATTTTTAATATCACACTGAATGGTACACTCTTGATGGAGAAAAATTTTGGATGTTTTTCCATTCTCCATTATAGCCTATGAGATTCATTAGAATGAATGGGCCCATATGGTAAGGGTTAGGGTTAGGGTTAGAGTTCAGGACACACATATGTTTGGTTTAAAATTGGGGTCTGGTTTAGGGTTGGGTAAGATGTATTTTTAATATCACACTGAATGGTACACTCTTGATGGGGAAAAATTTTGGATGTTTTTCCATTCTCCATTATAGCCTATGAGATTCATTAGAATGAATGGGCCCATATGGTAAGGGTTAGGGTTAGGGTTAGAGTTCAGGACACACTTATGTTTGGGTGAATATTGGGTTTGGGTTTAGGGATGGGTAAGATGTATTTTTAATATCACACTGAATGGTACACTCTTGATGGGGAAAAATTTTGGATGTTTTTCCATTCTCCATTATAGCCTATGAGATTCATTAGAATGAATGGGCCCATATGGTAAGTGTTAGGGTTAGGGTTAGAGTTCAGGACACACATATCTTTGGGTGAATATTGGGTTTGGGTTTAGGGATGGGTAAGATGTATTTTTAATATCACACTGAATGGTACACTCTTGATGGGGAAAAATTTTGGATGTTTTTCCATTCTCCATTATAGCCTATGAGATTCATTAGAATGAATGGGCCCATATGGTAAGGGTTAGGGTTAGGGTTAGAGTTCAGGACACACTTATGTTTGGGTGAATATTGGGTTTGGGTTTAGGGATGGGTAAGATGTATTTTTAATATCACACTGAATGGTGCACTCTTGATGGGTCAAAATTTTGGATGTTTTTCCATTCTCCATTATAGCCTATGAGATTCATTAGAATGAATGGCCCCATATGGTAAGTGTTAAGGTTAGGGTTAGAGTTCAGGACACACATATCTTTGGGTGAATATAGGGTTTGGGTTTAGGGATGGGTAAGATGAATTTTTAATATCACACTGAATGGTACACTATAGATGGGGAAAAATTTTGGATGTTTTTCCATTCTCCATTATAGCCTATGAGATTCATTAGAATGAATGGGTCCATATGGTAAGGGTTAGGGTTAGGGTTAGAGTTCAGGACACACTTATGTTTGGGTGAATATTGGGTTTGGGTTTAGGGATGGGTAAGATGTATTTTTAATATCACACTGAATGGTACACTCTTGATGGGGAAAAATTTTGGATGTTTTTCCATTCTCCATTATAGCCTATGAGATTCATTAGAATGAATGGGCCCATATGGTAAGGGTTAGGGTTAGAGTTAGAGTTCAGAACACACTTATGTTTGGGTGAATATTGGGTATGGGTTTAGGGATGGGTAAGATGTATTTTTAATATCACACTGAATGGTGCACTCTTGATGGGTCAAAATTTTGGATGTTTTTCCATTCTCCATTATAGCCTATGAGATTCATTAGAATGAATGGGCCCATATGGTAAGGGTTAGGGTTAGAGTTCAGGACACACTTATGTTTGGGTGAATATTGGGTTTGGGTTTAGGGATGGGTAAGATGTATTTTTAATATCACACTGAATGGTACACTCTTGATGGGGAAAAATTTTGGATGTTTTTCCATTCTCCATTATAGCCTATGAGTTTCATTAGAATGAATGGGCCCATATGGTAAGGGTTAGGGTTAGGGTTAGAGTTCAGGACACACATATCTTTGGGTGAATATAGGGTTTGGGTTTAGGGATGGGTAAGATGAATTTTTAATATCACACTGAATGGTACACTATAGATGGGGAAAAATTTTGGATGTTTTTCCATTCTCCATTATAGCCTATGAGATTCATTAGAATGAATGGGCCCATATGGTAAGGGTTAGGGTTAGAGTTAGAGTTCAGGACACACTTATGTTTGGGTGAATATTGGGTTTGGCTTTAGGGATGGGTAAGATGTATTTTTAATATCACACTGAATGGTACACTATTGATGGGGAAAAATTTTGGATGTTTTTCCATTCTCCATTATAGCCTATGAGATTCATTAGAATGAATGGGCCCATATGGTAAGGGTTAGGGTTAGGGTTAGAGTTCAGGACACACATATGTTTGGTTTAAAATTGGGGTCTGGTTTAGGGTTGGGTAAGATGTATTTTGAATATCACACTGAATGGTACACTCTTGATGGGGAAAAATTTTGGATGTTTTTCCATTCTCCATTATAGCCTATGAGATTCATTAGAATGAATGGGCCCATATGGTAAGGGTTAGGGTTAGGGTTAGAGTTCAGGACACACTTATGTTTGGGTGAATATTGGGTTTGGGTTTAGGGATGGGTAAGATGTATTTTTAATATCACACTGAATGGTACACTCTTGATGGGGAAAAATTTTGGATGTTTTTCCATTCTCCATTATAGCCTATGAGATTCATTAGAATGAATGGGCCCATATGGTAAGTGTTAGGGTTAGGGTTAGAGTTCAGGACACACATATCTTTGGGTGAATATAGGGTTTCGGTTTAGGGATGGGTAAGATTAATTTTTAATATCACACTGAATGGTACACTATAGATGGGGAAAAATTTTGGATGTTTTTCCATTCTCCATTATAGCCTATGAGATTCATTAGAATGAATGGGTCCATATGGTAAGGGTTAGGGTTAGAGTTCAGGACACACTTATGTTTGGGTGAATATTGGGTTTGGGTTTAGGGATGGGTAAGATGTATTTTTAATATCACACTGAATGGTACACTCTTGATGGGGAAAAATTTTGGATGTTTTTCCATTCTCCATTATAGCCTATGAGATTCATTAGAATGAATGGGCCCATATGGTAAGGGTTAGGGTTAGGGTTAGAGTTCAGGACACACTTATGTTTGGGTGAATATTGGGTTTGGGTTTAGGGATGGGTAAGATGTATTTTTAATATCACACTGAATGGTACACTCTTGATGGGGAAAAATTTTGGATGTTTTTCCATTCTCCATTATAGCCTATGAGATTCATTAGAATGAATGGGCCCATATGGTAAGGGTTAGGGTTAGGGTTAGAGTTCAGGACACACATATGTTTGGTTTAAAATTGGGGTCTGGTTTAGGGTTGGGTAAGATGTATATTTAATATCACACTGAATGGTACACTCTTGATGGAGAAAAATTTTGGATGTTTTTCCATTCTCCATTATAGCCTATGAGATTCATTAGAATGAATGGGCCCATATGGTAAGGGTTAGGGTTAGGGTTAGAGTTCAGGACACACATATGTTTGGTTTAAAATTGGGGTCTGGTTTAGGGTT
This sequence comes from Heteronotia binoei, assembly GCF_032191835.1. Taxonomy (NCBI): domain Eukaryota; kingdom Metazoa; phylum Chordata; class Lepidosauria; order Squamata; family Gekkonidae; genus Heteronotia; species Heteronotia binoei. The sequence goes on along the minus strand of NC_083232.1, from coordinate 39,610,793 downwards.
GGGTAAGATGTATTTTTAATATCACACTGAATGGTACACTCTTGATGGGGAAAAATTTTGGATGTTTTTCCATTCTCCATTATAGCCTATGAGATTCATTAGAATGAATGGGCCCATATGGTAAGGGTTAGGGTTAGGGTTAGAGTTCAGGACACACTTATGTTTGGGTGAATATTGGGTTTGGGTTTAGGGATGGGTAAGATGTATTTTTAATATCACACTGAATGGTACACTCTTGATGGGGAAAAATTTTGGATGTTTTTCCATTCTCCATTATAGCCTATGAGATTCATTAGAATGAATGGGCCCATATGGTAAGTGTTAGGGTTAGGGTTAGAGTTCAGGACACACATATCTTTGGGTGAATATTGGGTTTGGGTTTAGGGATGGGTAAGATGTATTTTTAATATCACACTGAATGGTACACTCTTGATGGGGAAAAATTTTGGATGTTTTTCCATTCTCCATTATAGCCTATGAGATTCATTAGAATGAATGGGCCCATATGGTAAGGGTTAGGGTTAGGGTTAGAGTTCAGGACACACTTATGTTTGGGTGAATATTGGGTTTGGGTTTAGGGATGGGTAAGATGTATTTTTAATATCACACTGAATGGTGCACTCTTGATGGGTCAAAATTTTGGATGTTTTTCCATTCTCCATTATAGCCTATGAGATTCATTAGAATGAATGGCCCCATATGGTAAGTGTTAAGGTTAGGGTTAGAGTTCAGGACACACATATCTTTGGGTGAATATAGGGTTTGGGTTTAGGGATGGGTAAGATGAATTTTTAATATCACACTGAATGGTACACTATAGATGGGGAAAAATTTTGGATGTTTTTCCATTCTCCATTATAGCCTATGAGATTCATTAGAATGAATGGGTCCATATGGTAAGGGTTAGGGTTAGGGTTAGAGTTCAGGACACACTTATGTTTGGGTGAATATTGGGTTTGGGTTTAGGGATGGGTAAGATGTATTTTTAATATCACACTGAATGGTACACTCTTGATGGGGAAAAATTTTGGATGTTTTTCCATTCTCCATTATAGCCTATGAGATTCATTAGAATGAATGGGCCCATATGGTAAGGGTTAGGGTTAGAGTTAGAGTTCAGAACACACTTATGTTTGGGTGAATATTGGGTATGGGTTTAGGGATGGGTAAGATGTATTTTTAATATCACACTGAATGGTGCACTCTTGATGGGTCAAAATTTTGGATGTTTTTCCATTCTCCATTATAGCCTATGAGATTCATTAGAATGAATGGGCCCATATGGTAAGGGTTAGGGTTAGAGTTCAGGACACACTTATGTTTGGGTGAATATTGGGTTTGGGTTTAGGGATGGGTAAGATGTATTTTTAATATCACACTGAATGGTACACTCTTGATGGGGAAAAATTTTGGATGTTTTTCCATTCTCCATTATAGCCTATGAGTTTCATTAGAATGAATGGGCCCATATGGTAAGGGTTAGGGTTAGGGTTAGAGTTCAGGACACACATATCTTTGGGTGAATATAGGGTTTGGGTTTAGGGATGGGTAAGATGAATTTTTAATATCACACTGAATGGTACACTATAGATGGGGAAAAATTTTGGATGTTTTTCCATTCTCCATTATAGCCTATGAGATTCATTAGAATGAATGGGCCCATATGGTAAGGGTTAGGGTTAGAGTTAGAGTTCAGGACACACTTATGTTTGGGTGAATATTGGGTTTGGCTTTAGGGATGGGTAAGATGTATTTTTAATATCACACTGAATGGTACACTATTGATGGGGAAAAATTTTGGATGTTTTTCCATTCTCCATTATAGCCTATGAGATTCATTAGAATGAATGGGCCCATATGGTAAGGGTTAGGGTTAGGGTTAGAGTTCAGGACACACATATGTTTGGTTTAAAATTGGGGTCTGGTTTAGGGTTGGGTAAGATGTATTTTGAATATCACACTGAATGGTACACTCTTGATGGGGAAAAATTTTGGATGTTTTTCCATTCTCCATTATAGCCTATGAGATTCATTAGAATGAATGGGCCCATATGGTAAGGGTTAGGGTTAGGGTTAGAGTTCAGGACACACTTATGTTTGGGTGAATATTGGGTTTGGGTTTAGGGATGGGTAAGATGTATTTTTAATATCACACTGAATGGTACACTCTTGATGGGGAAAAATTTTGGATGTTTTTCCATTCTCCATTATAGCCTATGAGATTCATTAGAATGAATGGGCCCATATGGTAAGTGTTAGGGTTAGGGTTAGAGTTCAGGACACACATATCTTTGGGTGAATATAGGGTTTCGGTTTAGGGATGGGTAAGATTAATTTTTAATATCACACTGAATGGTACACTATAGATGGGGAAAAATTTTGGATGTTTTTCCATTCTCCATTATAGCCTATGAGATTCATTAGAATGAATGGGTCCATATGGTAAGGGTTAGGGTTAGGGTTAGAGTTCAGGACACACTTATGTTTGGGTGAATATTGGGTTTGGGTTTAGGGATGGGTAAGATGTATTTTTAATATCACACTGAATGGTACACTCTTGATGGGGAAAAATTTTGGATGTTTTTCCATTCTCCATTATAGCCTATGAGATTCATTAGAATGAATGGGCCCATATGGTAAGGGTTAGGGTTAGGGTTAGAGTTCAGGACACACATATGTTTGGTTTAAAATTGGGGTCTGGTTTAGGGTTGGGTAAGATGTATTTTTAATATCACACTGAATGGTACACTCTTGATGGGGAAAAATTTTGGATGTTTTTCCATTCTCCATTATAGCCTATGAGATTCATTAGAATGAATGGGCCCATATGTTAAGGGTTAGGGTTAGGGTTAGAGTTCAGGACACACATATGTTTGGTTTAAAATTGGGGTCTGGTTTAGGGTTGGGTAAGATGTATTTTTAATATCACACTGAATGGTACACTCTTGATGGGGAAAAAGTTTGGATGTTTTTCCATTCTCCATTATAGCCTATGAGATTCATTAGAATGAATGGGCCCATATGGTAAGGGTTAGGGTTAGGGTTAGAGTTCAGGACACACTTATGTTTGGGTGAATATTGGGTTTGGGTTTAGGGATGGGTAAGATGTATTTTTAATATCACACTGAATGGTACACTCTTGATGGGGAAAAATTTTGGATGTTTTTCCATTCTCCATTATAGCCTATGAGATTCATTAGAATGAATGGGCCCATATGGTAAGTGTTAGGGTTAGGGTTAGAGTTCAGGACACACATATCTTTGGGTGAATATAGGGTTTGGGTTTAGGGATGGGTAAGATGAATTTTTAATATCACACTGAATGGTACACTATAGATGGGGAAAAATTTTGGATGTTTTTCCATTCTCCATTATAGCCTATGAGATTCATTAGAATGAATGGGCCCATATGGTAAGGGTTAGGGTTAGGGTTAGAGTTCAGGACACACATATGTTTGGTTTAAAATTGGGGTCTGGTTTAGGGTTGGGTAAGATGTATTTTGAATATCACAGTGAATGGTACACTCTTGATGGGGAAAAATTTTGGATGTTTTTCTATTCTCCATTATAGCCTATGAGATTCATTAGAATGAATGGGCCCATATGGTAAGGGTTAGGGTTAGGGTTAGAGTTCAGGACACACTTATGTTTGGGTGAATATTGGGTTTGGGTTTAGGGATGGGTAAGATGTATTTTTAATATCACACTGAATGGTACACTCTTGATTGGGAAAAATTTTGGATGTTTTTCCATTCTCCATTATAGCCTATGAGATTCATTAGAATGAATGGGCCCATATGGTAAGGGTTAGGGTTAGGGTTAGAGTTCAGGACACACTTATGTTTGGGTGAATATTGGGTTTGGGTTTAGGGATGGGTAAGATGTAATTTTAATATCATAATGAATGGTACACTCTTGATGGGGAAAAATTTTGGATGTTTTTCCATTCTCCATTATAGCCTATGAGATTCATTAGAATGAATGGGCCCATATGGTAAGGGTTAGGGTTAGGGTTAGAGTTCAGGACACACTTATGTTTGGGTGAATATTGGGTTTGGGTTTAGGGATGGGTAAGATGTATTTTTAATATCACACTGAATGGTGCACTCTTGATGGGTCAAAATTTTGGATGTTTTTCCATTCTCCATTATAGCCTATGAGATTCATTAGAATGAATGGGCCCATATGGTAAGTGTTAAGGTTAGGGTTAGAGTTCAGGACACACATATCTTTGGGTGAATATAGGGTTTGGGTTTAGGGATGGGTAAGATGAATTTTTAATATCACACTGAATGGTACACTCTTGATGGGGAAAAATTTTGGATGTTTTTCCATTCTCCATTATAGCCTATGAGATTCATTAGAATGAATGGGTCCATATGGTAAGGGTTAGGGTTAGGGTTAGAGTTCAGGACACACTTATGTTTGGGTGAATATTGGGTTTGGGTTTAGGGATGGGTAAGATGTATTTTTAATATCACACTGAATGGTACACTCTTGATGGGGAAAAATTTTGGATGTTTTTCCATTCTCCATTATAGCCTATGAGATTCATTAGAATGAATGGGCGCATATGGTAAGGGTTAGGGTTAGGGTTAGAGTTCAGGACACACTTATGTTTGGGTGAATATTGGGTTTGGGTTTAGGGATGGGTAAGATGTATTTTTAATATCACACTGAATGGTACACTCTTGATGGGGAAAAATTTTGGATGTTTTTCCATTCTCCATTATAGCCTATGAGATTCATTAGAATGAATGGGCCCATATGGTAAGGGTTAGGGTTAGAGTTAGAGTTCAGAACACACTTATGTTTGGGTGAATATTGGGTATGGGTTTAGGGATGGGTAAGATGTATTTTTAATATCACACTGAATGGTGCACTCTTGATGGGTCAAAATTTTGGATGTTTTTCCATTCTCCATTATAGCCTATGAGATACATTAGAATGAATGGGCCCATATGGTAAGGGTTAGGGTTAGGGTTAGAGTTCAGGACACACATATCTTTGGGTGAATATAGGGTTTGGGTTTAGGGATGGGTAAGATGAATTTTTAATATCACACTGAATGGTACACTATAGATGGGGAAAAATTTTGGATGTTTTTCCATTCTCCATTATAGCCTATGAGATTCATTAGAATGAATGGGTCCATATGGTAAGGGTTAGGGTTAGGGTTAGAGTTCAGGACACACTTATGTTTGGGTGAATATTGGGTTTGGGTTTAGGGATGGGTAAGATGTATTTTTAATATCACACTGAATGGTACACTCTTGATGGGGAAAAATTTTGGATGTTTTTCCATTCTCCATTATAGCCTATGAGATTCATTAGAATGAATGGGCCCATATGGTAAGGGTTAGGGTTAGAGTTAGAGTTCAGAACACACTTATGTTTGGGTGAATATTGGGTATGGGTTTAGGGATGGGTAAGATGTATTTTTAATATCACACTGAATGGTGCACTCTTGATGGGTCAAAATTTTGGATGTTTTTCCATTCTCCATTATAGCCTATGAGATTCATTAGAATGAATGGGCCCATATGGTAACGGTTAGGGTTAGAGTTCAGGACACACTTATGTTTGGGTGAATATTGGGTTTGGGTTTAGGGATGGGTAAGATGTATTTTTAATATCACACTGAATGGTACACTCTTGATGGGGAAAAATTTTGGATGTTTTTCCATTCTCCATTATAGCCTATGAGTTTCATTAGAATGAATGGGCCCATATGGTAAGGGTTAGGGTTAGGGTTAGAGTTCAGGACACACATATCTTTGGGTGAATATAGGGTTTGGGTTTAGGGATGGGTAAGATGAATTTTTAATATCACACTGAATGGTACACTATAGATGGGGAAAAATTTTGGATGTTTTTCCATTCTCCATTATAGCCTATGAGATTCATTAGAATGAATGGGCCCATATGGTAAGGGTTAGGGTTAGAGTTAGAGTTCAGGACACACTTATGTTTGGGTGAATATTGGGTTTGGGTTTAGGGATGGGTAAGATGTATTTTTAATATCACACTGAATGGTACACTCTTGATGGGGAAAAATTTTGGATGTTTTTCCATTCTCCATTATAGCCTATGAGTTTCATTAGAATGAATGGGCCCATATGGTAAGGGTTAGGGTTAGGGTTAGAGTTCAGGACACACATATCTTTGGGTGAATATAGGGTTTGGGTTTAGGGATGGGTAAGATGAATTTTTAATATCACACTGAATGGTACACTATAGATGGGGAAAAATTTTGGATGTTTTTCCATTCTCCATTATAGCCTATGAGATTCATTAGAATGAATGGGCCCATATGGTAAGGGTTAGGGTTAGGGTTAGAGTTCAGGACACACATATGTTTGGTTTAAAATTGGGGACTTGTTTAGGGTCGGGTAAGATGTATTTTGAATATCACACTGAATGGTACACTCTTGATGGGGAAAAATTTTGGATGTTTTTCCATTCTCCATTATAGCCTATGAGATTCATTAGAATGAATGGGCCCATATGGTAAGGGTTAGGGTTAGGGTTAGAGTTCAGGACACACTTATGTTTGGGTGAATATTGGGTTTGGGTTTAGGGATGGGTAAGATGTATTTTTAATATCACACTGAATGGTACACTCTTGATGGGGAAAAATTTTGGATGTTTTTCCATTCTCCATTATAGCCTATGAGATTCATTAGAATGAATGGGCCCATATGGTAAGTGTTAGGGTTAGGGTTAGAGTTCAGGACACACATATCTTTGGGTGAATATAGGGTTTCGGTTTAGGGATGGGTAAGATTAATTTTTAATATCACACTGAATGGTACACTATAGATGGGGAAAAATTTTGGATGTTTTTCCATTCTCCATTATAGCCTATGAGATTCATTAGAATGAATGGGTCCATATGGTAAGGGTTAGGGTTAGGGTTAGAGTTCAGGACACACTTATGTTTGGGTGAATATTGGGTTTGGGTTTAGGGATGGGTAAGATGTATTTTTAATATCACACTGAATGGTACACTCTTGATGGGGAAAAATTTTGGATGTTTTTCCATTCTCCATTATAGCCTATGAGATTCATTAGAATGAATGGGCCCATATGGTAAGGGTTAGGGTTAGGGTTAGAGTTCAGGACACACTTATGTTTGGGTGAATATTGGGTTTGGGTTTAGGGATGGGTAAGATGTATTTTTAATATCACACTGAATGGTACACTCTTGATGGGGAAAAATTTTGGATGTTTTTCCATTCTCCATTATAGCCTATGAGATTCATTAGAATGAATGGGCCCATATGGTAAGGGTTAGGGTTAGGGTTAGAGTTCAGGACACACTTATGTTTGGGTGAATATTGGGTTTGGGTTTAGGGATGGGTAAGATGTATTTTTAATATCACACTGAATGGTGCACTCTTGATGGGTCAAAATTTTGGATGTTTTTCCATTCTCCATTATAGCCTATGAGATTCATTAGAATGAATGGCCCCATATGGTAAGTGTTAAGGTTAGGGTTAGAGTTCAGGACACACATATCTTTGGGTGAATATAGGGTTTGGGTTTAGGGATGGGTAAGATGAATTTTTAATATCACACTGAATGGTACACTATAGATGGGGAAAAATTTTGGATGTTTTTCCATTCTCCATTATAGCCTATGAGATTCATTAGAATGAATGGGTCCATATGGTAAGGGTTAGGGTTAGGGTTAGAGTTCAGGACACACTTATGTTTGGGTGAATATTGGGTTTGGGTTTAGGGATGGGTAAGATGTATTTTTAATATCACACTGAATGGTACACTCTTGATGGGGAAAAATTTTGGATGTTTTTCCATTCTCCATTATAGCCTATGAGATTCATTAGAATGAATGGGCCCATATGGTAAGGGTTAGGGTTAGAGTTAGAGTTCAGAACACACTTATGTTTGGGTGAATATTGGGTATGGGTTTAGGGATGGGTAAGATGTATTTTTAATATCACACTGAATGGTGCACTCTTGATGGGTCAAAATTTTGGATGTTTTTCCATTCTCCATTATAGCCTATGAGATTCATTAGAATGAATGGGCCCATATGGTAAGGGTTAGGGTTAGAGTTCAGGACACACTTATGTTTGGGTGAATATTGGGTTTGGGTTTAGGGATGGGTAAGATGTATTTTTAATATCACACTGAATGGTACACTCTTGATGGGGAAAAATTTTGGATGTTTTTCCATTCTCCATTATAGCCTATGAGTTTCATTAGAATGAATGGGCCCATATGGTAAGGGTTAGGGTTAGGGTTAGAGTTCAGGACACACATATCTTTGGGTGAATATAGGGTTTGGGTTTAGGGATGGGTAAGATGAATTTTTAATATCACACTGAATGGTACACTATAGATGGGGAAAAATTTTGGATGTTTTTCCATTCTCCATTATAGCCTATGAGATTCATTAGAATGAATGGGCCCATATGGTAAGGGTTAGGGTTAGAGTTAGAGTTCAGGACACACTTATGTTTGGGTGAATATTGGGTTTGGCTTTAGGGATGGGTAAGATGTATTTTTAATATCACACTGAATGGTACACTATTGATGGGGAAAAATTTTGGATGTTTTTCCATTCTCCATTATAGCCTATGAGATTCATTAGAATGAATGGGCCCATATGGTAAGGGTTAGGGTTAGGGTTAGAGTTCAGGACACACATATGTTTGGTTTAAAATTGGGGTCTGGGTTAGGGTTGGGTAAGATGTATTTTGAATATCACACTGAATGGTACACTCTTGATGGGGAAAAATTTTGGATGTTTTTCCATTCTCCATTATAGCCTATGAGATTCATTAGAATGAATGGGCCCATATGGTAAGGGTTAGGGTTAGGGTTAGAGTTCAGGACACACTTATGTTTGGGTGAATATTGGGTTTGGGTTTAGGGATGGGTAAGATGTATTTTTAATATCACACTGAATGGTACACTCTTGATGGGGAAAAATTTTGGATGTTTTTCCATTCTCCATTATAGCCTATGAGATTCATTAGAATGAATGGGCCCATATGGTAAGTGTTAGGGTTAGGGTTAGAGTTCAGGACACACATATCTTTGGGTGAATATAGGGTTTCGCTTTAGGGATGGGTAAGATTAATTTTTAATATCACACTGAATGGTACACTCTTGATGGGGAAAAATTTTGGATGTTTTTCCATTCTCCATTATAGCCTATGAGATTCATTAGAATGAATGGGCCCATATGGTAAGGGTTAGGGTTAGGGTTAGAGTTCAGGACACACATATGTTTGGTTTAAAATTGGGGTCTGGTTTAGGGTTGGGTAAGATGTATTTTTAATATCACACTGAATGGTACACTCTTGATGGGGAAAAATTTTGGATGTTTTTCCATTCTCCATTATAGCCTATGAGATTCATTAGAATGAATGGGCCCATATGTTAAGGGTTAGGGTTAGGGTTAGAGTTCAGGACACACATATGTTTGGTTTAAAATTGGGGTCTGGTTTAGGGTTGGGTAAGATGTATTTTTAATATCACACTGAATGGTACACTCTTGATGGGGAAAAAGTTTGGATGTTTTTCCATTCTCCATTATAGCCTATGAGATTCATTAGAATGAATGGGCCCATATGGTAAGGGTTAGGGTTAGGGTTAGAGTTCAGGACACACTTATGTTTGGGTGAATATTGGGTTTGGGTTTAGGGATGGGTAAGATGTATTTTTAATATCACACTGAATGGTACACTCTTGATGGGGAAAAATTTTGGATGTTTTTCCATTCTCCATTATAGCCTATGAGATTCATTAGAATGAATGGGCCCATATGGTAAGTGTTAAGGTTAGGGTTAGAGTTCAGGACACACATATCTTTGGGTGAATATAGGGTTTGGGTTTAGGGATGGGTAAGATGAATTTTTAATATCACACTGAATGGTACACTATAGATGGGGGAAAATTTTGGATGTTTTTCCATTCTCCATTATAGCCTATGAGATTCATTAGAATGAATGGGCCCATATGGTAAGGGTTAGGGTTAGGGTTAGAGTTCAGGACACACATATGTTTGGTTTAAAATTGGGGTCTGGTTTAGGGTTGGGTAAGATGTATTTTGAATATCACAGTGAATGGTACACTCTTGATGGGGAAAAATTTTGGATGTTTTTCTATTCTCCATTATAGCCTATGAGATTCATTAGAATGAATGGGCCCATATGGTAAGGGTTAGGGTTAGGGTTAGAGTTCAGGACACACTTATGTTTGGGTGAATATTGGGTTTGGGTTTAGGGATGGGTAAGATGTATTTTTAATATCACACTGAATGGTACACTCTTGATTGGGAAAAATTTTGGATGTTTTTCCATTCTCCATTATAGCCTATGAGATTCATTAGAATGAATGGGCCCATATGGTAAGGGTTAGGGTTAGGGTTAGAGTTCAGGACACACTTATGTTTGGGTGAATATTGGGTTTGGGTTTAGGGATGGGTAAGATGTATTTTTAATATCATAATGAATGGTACACTCTTGATGGGGAAAAATTTTGGATGTTTTTCCATTCTCCATTATAGCCTATGAGATTCATTAGAATGAATGGGCCCATATGGTAAGGGTTAGGGTTAGGGTTAGAGTTCAGGACACACTTATGTTTGGGTGAATATTGGGTTTGGGTTTAGGGATGGGTAAGATGTATTTTTAATATCACACTGAATGGTGCACTCTTGATGGGTCAAAATTTTGGATGTTTTTCCATTCTCCATTATAGCCTATGAGATTCATTAGAATGAATGGGCCCATATGGTAAGTGTTAAGGTTAGGGTTAGAGTTCAGGACACACATATCTTTGGGTGAATATAGGGTTTGGGTTTAGGGATGGGTAAGATGAATTTTTAATATCACACTGAATGGTACACTCTTGATGGGGAAAAATTTTGGATGTTTTTCCATTCTCCATTATAGCCTATGAGATTCATTAGAATGAATGGGTCCATATGGTAAGGGTTAGGGTTAGGGTTAGAGTTCAGGACACACTTATGTTTGGGTGAATATTGGGTTTGGGTTTAGGGATGGGTAAGATGTATTTTTAATATCACACTGAATGGTACACTCTTGATGGGGAAAAATTTTGGATGTTTTTCCATTCTCCATTATAGCCTATGAGATTCATTAGAATGAATGGGCGCATATGGTAAGGGTTAGGGTTAGGGTTAGAGTTCAGGACACACTTATGTTTGGGTGAATATTGGGTTTGGGTTTAGGGATGGGTAAGATGTATTTTTAATATCACACTGAATGGTACACTCTTGATGGGGAAAAATTTTGGATGTTTTTCCATTCTCCATTATAGCCTATGAGATTCATTAGAATGAATGGGCCCATATGGTAAGGGTTAGGGTTAGAGTTAGAGTTCAGAACACACTTATGTTTGGGTGAATATTGGGTATGGGTTTAGGGATGGGTAAGATGTATTTTTAATATCACACTGAATGGTGCACTCTTGATGGGTCAAAATTTTGGATGTTTTTCCATTCTCCATTATAGCCTATGAGATACATTAGAATGAATGGGCCCATATGGTAAGGGTTAGGGTTAGGGTTAGAGTTCAGGACACACATATCTTTGGGTGAATATAGGGTTTGGGTTTAGGGATGGGTAAGATGAATTTTTAATATCACACTGAATGGTACACTATAGATGGGGAAAAATTTTGGATGTTTTTCCATTCTCCATTATAGCCTATGAGATTCATTAGAATGAATGGGTCCATATGGTAAGGGTTAGGGTTAGGGTTAGAGTTCAGGACACACTTATGTTTGGGTGAATATTGGGTTTGGGTTTAGGGATGGGTAAGATGTATTTTTAATATCACACTGAATGGTACACTCTTGATGGGGAAAAATTTTGGATGTTTTTCCATTCTCCATTATAGCCTATGAGATTCATTAGAATGAATGGGCCCATATGGTAAGGGTTAGGGTTAGAGTTAGAGTTCAGAACACACTTATGTTTGGGTGAATATTGGGTATGGGTTTAGGGATGGGTAAGATGTATTTTTAATATCACACTGAATGGTGCACTCTTGATGGGTCAAAATTTTGGATGTTTTTCCATTCTCCATTATAGCCTATGAGATTCATTAGAATGAATGGGCCCATATGGTAAGGGTTAGGGTTAGAGTTCAGGACACACTTATGTTTGGGTGAATATTGGGTTTGGGTTTAGGGATGGGTAAGATGTATTTTTAATATCACACTGAATGGTACACTCTTGATGGGGAAAAATTTTGGATGTTTTTCCATTCTCCATTATAGCCTATGAGATTCATTAGAATGAATGGGCCCATATGGTAAGGGTTAGGGTTAGGGTTAGAGTTCAGGACACACTTATGTTTGGGTGAATATTGGGTTTGGGTTTAGGGTTGGGTAAGATGTATTTTTAATATCACACTGAATGGTACACTCTTGATGGGGAAAAATTTTGGATGTTTTTCCATTCTCCATTATAGCCTATGAGATTCATTAGAATGAATGGGCCCATATGGTAAGGGTTAGGGTTAGGGTTAGAGTTCAGGACACACATATGTTTGGTTTAAAATTGGGGTCTGGTTTAGGGTTGGGTAAGATGTATTTTTAATATCACACTGAATGGTACACTCTTGATGGGGAAAAATTTTGGATGTTTTTCCATTCTCCATTATAGCCTATGAGATTCATTAGAATGAATGGGCCCATATGGTAAGGGTTAGGGTTAGGGTTAGAGTTCAGGACACACATATGTTTGGTTTAAAATTGGGGTCTGGTTTAGGGTTGGGTAAGATGTATTTTGAATATCACACTGAATGGTACACTCTTGATGGGGAAAAATTTTGGATGTTTTTCCATTCTCCATTATAGCCTATGAGATTCATTAGAATGAATGGGCCCATATGGTAAGGGTTAGGGTTAGGGTTAGAGTTCAGGACACACTTATGTTTGGGTGAATATTGGGTTTGGGTTTAGGGATGGGTAAGATGTATTTTTAATATCACACTGAATGGTACACTCTTGATGGGGAAAAATTTTGGATGTTTTTCCATTCTCCATTATAGCCTATGAGATTCATTAGAATGAATGGGCCCATATGGTAAGGGTTAGGGTTAGGGTTAGAGTTCAGGACACACTTATGTTTGGGTGAATATTGGGTTTGGGTTTAGGGATGGGTAAGATGTATTTTTAATATCATAATGAATGGTAAACTCTTGAAGGGGAAAAATTTTGGATGTTTTTCCATTCTCCATTATAGCCTATGAGATTCATTAGAATGAATGGGCCCATATGGTAAGGGTTAGGCTTAGGGTTAGAGTTCAGGACACACTTATGTTTGGGTGAATATTGGGTTTGGGTTTAGGGATGAGTAAGATGTATTTTTAATATCACACTGAATGGTACACTCTTGATGGGGAAAAATTTTGGATGTTTTTCCATTCTCCATTATAGCCTATGAGATTCATTAGAATGAATGGGCCCATATGGTAAGTGTTAGGGTTAGGGTTAGAGTTCAGGACACACATATGTTTGGTTTAAAATTGGGGTCTGGTTTAGGGTTGGGTAAGATGTATTTTTAATATCACACTGAATGGTACACTCTTGATGGGGAAAAATTTTGGATGTTTTTCCATTCTCCATTATAGCCTATGAGATTCATTAGAATGAATGGGCCCATATGTTAAGGGTTAGGGTTAGGGTTAGAGTTCAGGACACACATATGTTTGGTTTAAAATTGGGGTCTGGTTTAGGGTTGGGTAAGATGTATTTTTAATATCACACTGAATGGTACACTCTTGATGGGGAAAAAGTTTGGATGTTTTTCCATTCTCCATTATAGCCTATGAGATTCATTAGAATGAATGGGCCCATATGGTAAGGGTTAGGGTTAGGGTTAGAGTTCAGGACACACTTATGTTTGGGTGAATATTGGGTTTGGGTTTAGGGATGGGTAAGATGTATTTTTAATATCACACTGAATGGTACACTCTTGATGGGGAAAAATTTTGGATGTTTTTCCATTCTCCATTATAGCCTATGAGATTCATTAGAATGAATGGGCCCATATGGTAAGTGTTAGGGTTAGGGTTAGAGTTCAGGACACACATATCTTTGGGTGAATATAGGGTTTGGGTTTAGGGATGGGTAAGATGAATTTTTAATATCACACTGAATGGTACACTATAGATGGGGAAATATTTTGGATGTTTTTCCATTCTCCATTATAGCCTATGAGATTCATTAGAATGAATGGGCCCATATGGTAAGGGTTAGGGTTAGGGTTAGAGTTCAGGACACACATATGTTTGGTTTAAAATTGGGGTCTGGTTTAGGGTTGGGTAAGATGTATTTTGAATATCACAGTGAATGGTACACACTTGATGGGGAAAAATTTTGGATGTTTTTCTATTCTCCATTATAGCCTATGAGATTCATTAGAATGAATGGGCCCATATGGTAAGGGTTAGGGTTAGGGTTAGAGTTCAGGACACACTTATGTTTGGGTGAATATTGGGTTTGGGTTTAGGGATGGGTAAGATGTATTTTTAATATCACACTGAATGGTACACTCTTGATTGGGAAAAATTTTGGATGTTTTTCCATTCTCCATTATAGCCTATGAGATTCATTAGAATGAATGGGCCCATATGGTAAGGGTTAGGGTTAGGGTTAGAGTTCAGGACACACTTATGTTTGGGTGAATATTGGGTTTGGGTTTAGGGATGGGTAAGATGTATTTTTAATATCATAATGAATGGTAAACTCTTGAAGGGGAAAAATTTTGGATGTTTTTCCATTCTCCATTATAGCCTATGAGATTCATTAGAATGAATGGGCCCATATGGTAAGGGTTAGGCTTAGGGTTAGAGTTCAGGACACACTTATGTTTGGGTGAATATTGGGTTTGGGTTTAGGGATGGGTAAGATGTATTTTTAATATCACACTGAATGGTACACTCTTGATGGGGAAAAATTTTGGATGTTTTTCCATTCTCCATTATAGCCTATGAGATTCATTAGAATGAATGGGCCCATATGGTAAGGGTTAGGGTTAGAGTTAGAGTTCAGAACACACTTATGTTTGGGTGAATATTGGGTATGGGTTTAGGGATGGGTAAGATGTATTTTTAATATCACACTGAATGGTGCACTCTTGATGGGTCAAAATTTTGGATGTTTTTCCATTCTCCATTATAGCCTATGAGATTCATTAGAATGAATGGGCCCATATGGTAAGTGTTAAGGTTAGGGTTAGAGTTCAGGACACACATATCTTTGGGTGAATATAGGGTTTGGGTTTAGGGATGGGTAAGATGAATTTTTAATTTCACACTGAATGGTACACTATAGATGGGGAAATATTTTGGATGTTTTTCCATTCTCCATTATAGCCTATGAGATTCATTAGAATGAATGGGTCCATATGGTAAGGGTTAGGGTTAGGGTTAGAGTTCAGGACACACTTATGTTTGGGTGAATATAGGGTTTGGGTTTAGGGATGGGTAAGATGTATTTTTAATATCACACTGAATGGTACACTCTTGATGGGGAAAAATTTTGGATGTTTTTCCATTCTCCATTATAGCCTATGAGATTCATTAGAATGAATGGGCGCATATGGTAAGGGTTAGGGTTAGGGTTAGAGTTCAGGACACACTTATATTTGGGTGAATATTGGGTTTGGGTTTAGGGATGGGTAAGATGTATTTTTAATATCACACTGAATGGTACACTCTTGATGGGGAAAAATTTTGGATGTTTTTCCATTCTCCATTATAGCCTATGAGATTCATTAGAATGAATGGGCCCATATGGTAAGGGTTAGGGTTAGAGTTAGAGTTCAGAACACACTTATGTTTGGGTGAATATTGGGTATGGGTTTAGGGATGGGTAAGATGTATTTTTAATATCACACTGAATGGTGCACTCTTGATGGGTCAAAATTTTGGATGTTTTTCCATTCTCCATTATAGCCTATGAGATTCATTAGAATGAATGGGCCCATATGGTAAGTGTTAAGGTTAGGGTTAGAGTTCAGGACACACATATCTTTGGGTGAATATAGGGTTTGGGTTTAGGGATGGGTAAGATGAATTTTTAATATCACACTGAATGGTACACTATAGATGGGGAAATATTTTGGATGTTTTTCCATTCTCCATTATAGCCTATGAGATTCATTAGAATGAATGGGTCCATATGGTAAGGGTTAGGGTTAGGGTTAGAGTTCAGGACACACTTATGTTTGGGTGAATATTGGGTTTGGGTTTAGGGATGGGTAAGATGTATTTTTAATATCACACTGAATGGTACACTCTTGATGGGGAAAAATTTTGGATGTTTTTCCATTCTCCATTATAGCCTATGAGATTCATTAGAATGAATGGGCGCATATGGTAAGGGTTAGGGTTAGGGTTAGAGTTCAGGACACACTTATGTTTGGGTGAATATTGGGTTTGGGTTTAGGGATGGGTAAGATGTATTTTTAATATCACACTGAATGGTACACTCTTGATGGGGAAAAATTTTGGATGTTTTTCCATTCTCCATTATAGCCTATGAGATTCATTAGAATGAATGGGCCCATATGGTAAGGGTTAGGGTTAGAGTTAGAGTTCAGAACACACTTATGTTTGGGTGAATATTGGGTATGGGTTTAGGGATGGGTAAGATGTATTTTTAATATCACACTGAATGGTGCACTCTTGATGGGTCAAAATTTTGGATGTTTTTCCATTCTCCATTATAGCCTATGAGATTCATTAGAATGAATGGGCCCATATGGTAAGGGTTAGGGTTAGGGTTAGAGTTCAGGACACACTTATGTTTGGGTGAATATTGGGTTTGGGTTTAGGGATGGGTAAGATGTATTTTTAATATCACACTGAATGGTACACTCTTGATGGGGAAAAATTTTGGATGTTTTTCCATTCTCCATTATAGCCTATGAGTTTCATTAGAATGAATGGGCCCATATGGTAAGGGTTAGGGTTAGGGTTAGAGTTCAGGACACACATATCTTTGGGTGAATATAGGGTTTGGGTTTAGGGATGGGTAAGATGAATTTTTAATATCACACTGAATGGTACACTATAGATGGGGAAAAATTTTGGATGTTTTTCCATTCTCCATTATAGCCTATGAGATTCATTAGAATGAATGGGCCCATATGGTAAGGGTTAGGGTTAGAGTTCAGGACACACTTATGTTTGGGTGAATATTGGGTTTGGCTTTAGGGATGGGTAAGATGTATTTTTAATATCACACTGAATGGTACACTATTGATGGGGAAAAATTTTGGATGTTTTTCCATTCTCCATTATAGCCTATGAGATTCATTAGAATGAATGGGCCCATATGGTAAGGGTTAGGGTTAGGGTTAGAGTTCAGGACACACATATGTTTGGTTTAAAATTGGGGTCTGGTTTAGGGTTGGGTAAGATGTATTTTGAATATCACACTAAATGGTACACTCTTGATGGGGAAAAATTTTGGATGTTTTTCCATTCTCCATTATAGCCTATGAGATTCATTAGAATGAATGGGCCCATATGGTAAGGGTTAGGGTTAGGGTTAGAGTTCAGGACACACTTATGTTTGGGTGAATATTGGGTTTGGGTTTAGGGATGGGTAAGATGTATTTTTAATATCACACTGAATGGTACACTCTTGATGGGGAAAAATTTTGGATGTTTTTCCATTCTCCATTATAGCCTATGAGATTCATTAGAATGAATGGGCCCATATGGTAAGGGTTAGGGTTAGGGTTAGAGTTCAGGACACACTTATGTTTGGGTGAATATTGGGTTTGGGTTTAGGGATGGGTAAGATGTATTTTTAATATCATAATGAATGGTAAACTCTTGAAGGGGAAAAATTTTGGATGTTTTTCCATTCTCCATTATAGCCTATGAGATTCATTAGAATGAATGGGCCCATATGGTAAGGGTTAGGCTTAGGGTTAGAGTTCAGGACACACTTATGTTTGGGTGAATATTGGGTTTGGGTTTAGGGATGGGTAAGATGTATTTTTAATATCACACTGAATGGTACACTCTTGATGGGGAAAAATTTTGGATGTTTTTCCATTCTCCATTATAGCCTATGAGATTCATTAGAATGAATGGGCCCATATGGTAAGGGTTAGGGTTAGGGTTAGAGTTCAGGACACACTTATGTTTGGGTGAATATTGGGTTTGGGTTTAGGGATGGGTAAGATGTATTTTTAATATCACACTGAATGGTACACTCTTGATGGGGAAAAATTTTGGATGTTTTTCCATTCTCCATTATAGCCTATGAGATTCATTAGAATGAATGGGCCCATATGGTAAGGGTTAGGGTTAGAGTTAGAGTTCAGAACACACTTATGTTTGGGTGAATATTGGGTATGGGTTTAGGGATGGGTAAGATGTATTTTTAATATCACACTGAATGGTGCACTCTTGATGGGTCAAAATTTTGGATGTTTTTCCATTCTCCATTATAGCCTATGAGATTCATTAGAATGAATGGGCCCATATGGTAAGGGTTAGGGTTAGGGTTAGAGTTCAGGACACACTTATGTTTGGTGAATATTGGGTTTGGGTTTAGGGATGGGTAAGATGTATTTTTAATATCATAATGAATGGTAAACTCTTGAAGGGGAAAAATTTTGGATGTTTTTCCATTCTCCATTATAGCCTATGAGATTCATTAGAATGAATGGGCCCATATGGTAAGGGTTAGGGTTAGAGTTCAGGACACACTTATGTTTGGGTGAATATTGGGTTTGGGTTTAGGGATGGGTAAGATGTATTTTTAATATCACACTGAATGGTACACTCTTGATGGGGAAAAATTTTGGATGTTTTTCCATTCTCCATTATAGCCTATGAGATTCATTAGAATGAATGGGCCCATATGGTAAGGGTTAGGGTTAGGGTTAGAGTTCAGGACACACTTATGTTTGGGTGAATATTGGGTTTGGGTTTAGGGATGGGTAAGATGTATTTTTAATATCACACTGAATGGTACACTCTTGATGGGGAAAAATTTTAGATGTTTTTCCATTCTCCATTATAGCCTATGAGATTCATTAGAATGAATGGGCCCATATGGTAAGGGTTAGGGTTAGGGTTAGAGTTCAGGACACACATATGTTTGGTTTAAAATTGGGGTCTGGTTTAGGGTTGGGTAAGATGTATTTTTAATATCACACTGAATGGTACACTCTTGATGGGGAAAAATTTTGGATGTTTTTCCATTCTCCATTATAGCCTATGAGATTCATTAGAATGAATGGGCCCATATGGTAAGGGTTATTGTTAGGGTTAGAGTTCAGGACACACATATGTTTGGTTTAAAATTGGGGTCTGGTTTAGGGTTGGGTAAGATGTATTTTTAATATCACACTGAATGGTACACTCTTGATGGGGAAAAAGTTTGGATGTTTTTCCATTCTCCATTATAGCCTATGAGATTCATTAGAATGAATGGGCCCATATGGTAAGGGTTAGGGTTAGGGTTAGAGTTCAGGACACACTTATGTTTGGGTGAATATTGGGTTTGGGTTTAGGGATGGGTAAGATGTATTTTTAATATCACACTGAATGGTACACTCTTGATGGGGAAAAATTTTGGATGTTTTTCCATTCTCCATTATAGCCTATGAGATTCATTAGAATGAATGGGCCCATATGGTAAGTGTTAGGGTTAGGGTTAGAGTTCAGGACACACATATCTTTGGGTGAATATAGGGTTTGGGTTTAGGGATGGGTAAGATGAATTTTTAATATCACACTGAATGGTACACTATAGATGGGGAAAAATTTTGGATGTTTTTCCATTCTCCATTATAGCCTATGAGATTCATTAGAATGAATGGGCCCATATGGTAAGGGTTAGGGTTAGGGTTAGAGTTCAGGACACACATATGTTTGGTTTAAAATTGGGGTCTGGTTTAGGGTTGGGTAAGATGTATTTTGAATATCACAGTGAATGGTACACTCTTGATGGGGAAAAATTTTGGATGTTTTTCTATTCTCCATTATAGCCTATGAGATTCATTAGAATGAATGGGCCCATATGGTAAGGGTTAGGGTTAGGGTTAGAGTTCAGGACACACTTATGTTTGGGTGAATATTGGGTTTGGGTTTAGGGATGGGTAAGATGTATTTTTAATATCACACTGAATGGTACACTCTTGATTGGGAAAAATTTTGGATGATTTTCCATTCTCCATTATAGCCTATGAGATTCATTAGAATGAATGGGCCCATATGGTAAGGGTTAGGGTTAGGGTTAGAGTTCAGGACACACTTATGTTTGGGTGAATATTGGGTTTGGGTTTAGGGATGGGTAAGATGTATTTTTAATATCATAATGAATGGTAAACTCTTGAAGGGGAAAAATTTTGGATGTTTTTCCATTCTCCATTATAGCCTATGAGATTCATTAGAATGAATGGGCCCATATGGTAAGGGTTAGGCTTAGGGTTAGAGTTCAGGACACACTTATGTTTGGGTGAATATTGGGTTTGGGTTTAGGGATGGGTAAGATGTATTTTTAATATCACACTGAATGGTACACTCTTGATGGGGAAAAATTTTGGATGTTTTTCCATTCTCCATTATAGCCTATGAGATTCATTAGAATGAATGGGCCCATATGGTAAGGGTTAGGGTTAGAGTTAGAGTTCAGAACACACTTATGTTTGGGTGAATATTGGGTATGGGTTTAGGGATGGGTAAGATGTATTTTTAATATCACACTGAATGGTGCACTCTTGATGGGTCAAAATTTTGGATGTTTTTCCATTCTCCATTATAGCCTATGAGATTCATTAGAATGAATGGGCCCATATGGTAAGGGTTAGGGTTAGGGTTAGAGTTCAGGACACACATATGTTTGGTTTAAAATTGGGGTCTGGTTTAGGGTTGGGTAAGATGTATTTTGAATATCACACTAAATGGTACACTCTTGATGGGGAAAAAATTTGGATGTTTTTCCATTCTCCATTATAGCCTATGAGATTCATTAGAATGAATGGGCCCATATGGTAAGGGTTAGGGTTAGGGTTAGAGTTCAGGACACACTTATGTTTGGGTGAATATTGGGTTTGGGTTTAGGGATGGGTAAGATGTATTTTTAATATCATAATGAATGGTAAACTCTTGAAGGGGAAAAATTTTGGATGTTTTTCCATTCTCCATTATAGCCTATGAGATTCATTAGAATGAATGGGCCCATATGGTAAGGGTTAGGCTTAGGGTTAGAGTTCAGGACACACTTATGTTTGGGTGAATATTGGGTTTGGGTTTAGGGATGGGTAAGATGTATTTTTAATATCACACTGAATGGTACACTCTTGATGGGGAAAAATTTTGGATGTTTTTCCATTCTCCATTATAGCCTATGAGATTCATTAGAATGAATGGGCCCATATGGTAAGGGTTAGGGTTAGGGTTAGAGTTCAGGACACACTTATGTTTGGGTGAATATTGGGTTTGGGTTTAGGGATGGGTAAGATGTATTTTTAATATCACACTGAATGGTACACTCTTGATGGGGAAAAATTTTGGATGTTTTTCCATTCTCCATTATAGCCTATGAGATTCATTAGAATGAATGGGCCCATATGGTAAGGGTTAGGGTTAGAGTTAGAGTTCAGAACACACTTATGTTTGGGTGAATATTGGGTATGGGTTTAGGGATGGGTAAGATGTATTTTTAATATAACACTGAATGGTGCACTCTTGATGGGTCAAAATTTTGGATGTTTTTCCATTCTCCATTATAGCCTATGAGATTCATTAGAATGAATGGGCCCATATGGTAAGGGTTAGGGTTAGGGTTAGAGTTCAGGACACACTTATGTTTGGTGAATATTGGGTTTGGGTTTAGGGATGGGTAAGATGTATTTTTAATATCATAATGAATGGTAAACTCTTGAAGGGGAAAAATTTTGGATGTTTTTCCATTCTCCATTATAGCCTATGAGATTCATTAGAATGAATGGGCCCATATGGTAAGGGTTAGGCTTAGGGTTAGAGTTCAGGACACACTTATGTTTGGGTGAATATTGGGTTTGGGTTTAGGGATGGGTAAGATGTATTTTTAATATCACACTGAATGGTACACTCTTGATGGGGAAAAATTTTGGATGTTTTTCCATTCTCCATTATAGCCTATGAGATTCATTAGAATGAATGGGCCCATATGGTAAGTGTTAGGGTTAGGGTTAGAGTTCAGGACACACATATCTTTGGGTGAATATAGGGTTTCGGTTTAGGGATGGGTAAGATTAATTTTTAATATCACACTGAATGGTACACTATAGATGGGGAAAAATTTTGGATGTTTTTCCATTCTCCATTATAGCCTATGAGATTCATTAGAATGAATGGGTCCATATGGTAAGGGTTAGGGTTAGAGTTCAGGACACACTTATGTTTGGGTGAATATTGGGTTTGGGTTTAGGGATGGGTAAGATGTATTTTTAATATCACACTGAATGGTACACTCTTGATGGGGAAAAATTTTGGATGTTTTTCCATTCTCCATTATAGCCTATGAGATTCATTAGAATGAATGGGCCCATATGGTAAGGGTTAGGGTTAGGGTTAGAGTTCAGGACACACTTATGTTTGGGTGAATATTGGGTTTGGGTTTAGGGATGGGTAAGATGTATTTTTAATATCACACTGAATGGTACACTCTTGATGGGGAAAAATTTTGGATGTTTTTCCATTCTCCATTATAGCCTATGAGATTCATTAGAATGAATGGGCCCATATGGTAAGGGTTAGGGTTAGGGTTAGAGTTCAGGACACACTTATGTTTGGGTGAATATTGGGTTTGGGTTTAGGGATGGGTAAGATGTATTTTTAATATCACACTGAATGGTACACTCTTGATGGGGAAAAATCTTAGATGTTTTTCCATTCTCCATTATAGCCTATGAGATTCATTAGAATGAATGGGCCCATATGGTAAGGGTTAGGGTTAGGGTTAGAGTTCAGGACACACTTATGTTTGGGTGAATATTGGGTTTGGGTTTAGGGATGGGTAAGATGTATTTTTAATATCATAATGAATGGTAAACTCTTGAAGGGGAAAAATTTTGGATGTTTTTCCATTCTCCATTATAGCCTATGAGATTCATTAGAATGAATGGGCCCATATGGTAAGGGTTAGGCTTAGGGTTAGAGTTCAGGACACACTTATGTTTGGGTGAATATTGGGTTTGGGTTTAGGGATGGGTAAGATGTATTTTTAATATCACACTGAATGGTACACTCTTGATGGGGAAAAATTTTGGATGTTTTTCCATTCTCCATTATAGCCTATGAGATTCATTAGAATGAATGGGCCCATATGGTAAGGGTTAGGGTTAGAGTTAGAGTTCAGGACACACTTATGTTTGGGTGAATATTGGGTTTGGGTTTAGGGATGGGTAAGATGTATTTTTAATATCACACTGAATGGTACACTCTTGATGGGGAAAAATTTTGGATGTTTTTCCATTCTCCATTATAGCCTATGAGATTCATTAGAATGAATGGGCCCATATGGTAAGGGTTAGGGTTAGAGTTAGAGTTCAGAACACACTTATGTTTGGGTGAATATTGGGTATGGGTTTAGGGATGGGTAAGATGTATTTTTAATATCACACTGAATGGTGCACTCTTGATGGGTCAAAATTTTGGATGTTTTTCCATTCTCCATTATAGCCTATGAGATTCATTAGAATGAATGGGCCCATATGGTAAGGGTTAGGGTTAGGGTTAGAGTTCAGGACACACTTATGTTTGGTGAATATTGGGTTTGGGTTTAGGGATGGGTAAGATGTATTTTTAATATCATAATGAATGGTAAACTCTTGAAGGGGAAAAATTTTGGATGTTTTTCCATTCTCCATTATAGCCTATGAGATTCATTAGAATGAATGGGCCCATATGGTAAGGGTTAGGCTTAGGGTTAGAGTTCAGGACACACTTATGTTTGGGTGAATATTGGGTTTGGGTTTAGGGATGGGTAAGATGTATTTTTAATATCACACTGAATGGTACACTCTTGATGGGGAAAAATTTTGGATGTTTTTCCATTCTCCATTATAGCCTATGAGATTCATTAGAATGAATGGGCCCATATGGTAAGTGTTAGGGTTAGGGTTAGAGTTCAGGACACACATATCTTTGGGTGAATATAGGGTTTCGGTTTAGGGATGGGTAAGATTAATTTTTAATATCACACTGAATGGTACACTATAGATGGGGAAAAATTTTGGATGTTTTTCCATTCTCCATTATAGCCTATGAGATTCATTAGAATGAATGGGTCCATATGGTAAGGGTTAGGGTTAGAGTTCAGGACACACTTATGTTTGGGTGAATATTGGGTTTGGGTTTAGGGATGGGTAAGATGTATTTTTAATATCACACTGAATGGTACACTCTTGATGGGGAAAAATTTTGGATGTTTTTCCATTCTCCATTATAGCCTATGAGATTCATTAGAATGAATGGGCCCATATGGTAAGGGTTAGGGTTAGGGTTAGAGTTCAGGACACACTTATGTTTGGGTGAATATTGGGTTTGGGTTTAGGGATGGGTAAGATGTATTTTTAATATCACACTGAATGGTACACTCTTGATGGGGAAAAATTTTAGATGTTTTTCCATTCTCCATTATAGCCTATGAGATTCATTAGAATGAATGGGCCCATATGGTAAGGGTTAGGGTTAGGGTTAGAGTTCAGGACACACATATGTTTGGGTGAATATTGGGTATGGGTTTAGGGATGGGTAAGATGTATTTTTAATATCACACTGAATGGTACACTCTTGATGGGGAAAAATTTTGGATGTTTTTCCATTCTCCATTATAGCCTATGAGATTCATTAGAATGAATGGGCCCATATGGTAAGGGTTATTGTTAGGGTTAGAGTTCAGGACACACATATGTTTGGTTTAAAATTGGGGTCTGGTTTAGGGTTGGGTAAGATGTATTTTTAATATCACACTGAATGGTACACTCTTGATGGGGAAAAAGTTTGGATGTTTTTCCATTCTCCATTATAGCCTATGAGATTCATTAGAATGAATGGGCCCATATGGTAAGGGTTAGGGTTAGGGTTAGAGTTCAGGACACACTTATGTTTGGGTGAATATTGGGTTTGGGTTTAGGGATGGGTAAGATGTATTTTTAATATCACACTGAATGGTACACTCTTGATGGGGAAAAATTTTGGATGTTTTTCCATTCTCCATTATAGCCTATGAGATTCATTAGAATGAATGGGCCCATATGGTAAGTGTTAGGGTTAGGGTTAGAGTTCAGGACACACATATCTTTGGGTGAATATAGGGTTTGGGTTTAGGGATGGGTAAGATGAATTTTTAATATCACACTGAATGGTACACTATAGATGGGGAAAAATTTTGGATGTTTTTCCATTCTCCATTATAGCCTATGAGATTCATTAGAATGAATGGGCCCATATGGTAAGGGTTAGGGTTAGGGTTAGAGTTCAGGACACACATATGTTTGGTTTAAAATTGGGGTCTGGTTTAGGGTTGGGTAAGATGTATTTTGAATATCACAGTGAATGGTACACTCTTGATGGGGAAAAATTTTGGATGTTTTTCTATTCTCCATTATAGCCTATGAGATTCATTAGAATGAATGGGCCCATATGGTAAGGGTTAGGGTTAGGGTTAGAGTTCAGGACACACTTATGTTTGGGTGAATATTGGGTTTGGGTTTAGGGATGGGTAAGATGTATTTTTAATATCACACTGAATGGTACACTCTTGATTGGGAAAAATTTTGGATGTTTTTCCATTCTCCATTATAGCCTATGAGATTCATTAGAATGAATGGGCCCATATGGTAAGGGTTAGGGTTAGGGTTAGAGTTCAGGACACACTTATGTTTGGGTGAATATTGGGTTTGGGTTTAGGGATGGGTAAGATGTATTTTTAATATCATAATGAATGGTAAACTCTTGAAGGGGAAAAATTTTGGATGTTTTTCCATTCTCCATTATAGCCTATGAGATTCATTAGAATGAATGGGCCCATATGGTAAGGGTTAGGCTTAGGGTTAGAGTTCAGGACACACTTATGTTTGGGTGAATATTGGGTTTGGGTTTAGGGATGGGTAAGATGTATTTTTAATATCACACTGAATGGTACACTCTTGATGGGGAAAAATTTTGGATGTTTTTCCATTCTCCATTATAGCCTATGAGATTCATTAGAATGAATGGGCCCATATGGTAAGGGTTAGGGTTAGAGTTAGAGTTCAGAACACACTTATGTTTGGGTGAATATTGGGTATGGGTTTAGGGATGGGTAAGATGTATTTTTAATATCACACTGAATGGTGCACTCTTGATGGGTCAAAATTTTGGATGTTTTTCCATTCTCCATTATAGCCTATGAGATTCATTAGAATGAATGGGCCCATATGGTAAGTCTTAAGGTTAGGGTTAGAGTTCAGGACACACATATCTTTGGGTGAATATAGGGTTTGGGTTTAGGGATGGGTAAGATGAATTTTTAATATCACACTGAATGGTACACTATAGATGGGGAAATATTTTGGATGTTTTTCCATTCTCCATTATAGCCTATGAGATTCATTAGAATGAATGGGTAAATATGGTAAGGGTTAGGGTTAGGGTTAGAGTTCAGGACACACTTATGTTTGGGTGAATATTGGGTTTGGGTTTAGGGATGGGTAAGATGTATTTTTAATATCACACTGAATGGTACACTCTTGATGGGGAAAAATTTTGGATGTTTTTCCATTCTCCATTATAGCCTATGAGATTCATTAGAATGAATGGGCGCATATGGTAAGGGTTAGGGTTAGGGTTAGAGTTCAGGACACACACATATTTGGGTGAATATTGGGTTTGGGTTTAGGGATGGGTAAGATGTATTTTTAATATCACACTGAATGGTACACTCTTGATGGGGAAAAATTTTTGATGTTTTTCCATTCTCCATTATAGCCTATGAGATTCATTAGAATGAATGGGCCCATATGGTAAGGGTTAGGGTTAGAGTTAGAGTTCAGAACACACTTATGTTTGGGTGAATATTGGGTATGGGTTTAGGGATGGGTAAGATGTATTTTTAATATCACACTGAATGGTGCACTCTTGATGGGTCAAAATTTTGGATGTTTTTCCATTCTCCATTATAGCCTATGAGATTCATTAGAATGAATGGGCCCATATGGTAAGTGTTAAGGTTAGGGTTAGAGTTCAGGACACACATATCTTTGGGTGAATATAGGGTTTGGGTTTAGGGATGGGTAAGATGAATTTTTAATATCACACTGAATGGTACACTATAGATGGGGAAATATTTTGGATGTTTTTCCATTCTCCATTATAGCCTATGAGATTCATTAGAATGAATGGGTCCATATGGTAAGGGTTAGGGTTAGGGTTAGAGTTCAGGACACACTTATGTTTGGGTGAATATTGGGTTTGGGTTTAGGGATGGGTAAGATGTATTTTTAATATCACACTGAATGGTACACTCTTGATGGGGAAAAATTTTGGATGTTTTTCCATTCTCCATTATAGCCTATGAGATTCATTAGAATGAATGGGCGCATATGGTAAGGGTTAGGGTTAGGGTTAGAGTTCAGGACACACTTATGTTTGGGTGAATATTGGGTTTGGGTTTAGGGATGGGTAAGATGTATTTTTAATATCACACTGAATGGTACACTCTTGATGGGGAAAAATTTTGGATGTTTTTCCATTCTCCATTATAGCCTATGAGATTCATTAGAATGAATGGGCCCATATGGTAAGGGTTAGGGTTAGAGTTAGAGTTCAGAACACACTTATGTTTGGGTGAATATTGGGTATGGGTTTAGGGATGGGTAAGATGTATTTTTAATATCACACTGAATGGTGCACTCTTGATGGGTCAAAATTTTGGATGTTTTTCCATTCTCCATTATAGCCTATGAGATTCATTAGAATGAATGGGCCCATATGGTAAGGGTTAGGGTTAGAGTTAGAGTTCAGAACACACTTATGTTTGGGTGAATATTGGGTATGGGTTTAGGGATGGGTAAGATGTATTTTTAATATCACACTGAATGGTGCACTCTTGATGGGTCAAAATTTTGGATGTTTTTCCATTCTCCATTATAGCCTATGAGATTCATTAGAATGAATGGGCCCATATGGTAAGTCTTAAGGTTAGGGTTAGAGTTCAGGACACACATATCTTTGGGTGAATATAGGGTTTGGGTTTAGGGATGGGTAAGATGAATTTTTAATATCACACTGAATGGTACACTATAGATGGGGAAATATTTTGGATGTTTTTCCATTCTCCATTATAGCCTATGAGATTCATTAGAATGAATGGGTCCATATGGTAAGGGTTAGGGTTAGGGTTAGAGTTCAGGACACACTTATGTTTGGGTGAATATTGGGTTTGGGTTTAGGGATGGGTAAGATGTATTTTTAATATCACACTGAATGGTACACTCTTGATGGGGAAAAATTTTGGATGTTTTTCCATTCTCCATTATAGCCTATGAGATTCATTAGAATGAATGGGCGCATATGGTAAGGGTTAGGGTTAGGGTTAGAGTTCAGGACACACACATATTTGGGTGAATATTGGGTTTGGGTTTAGGGATGGGTAAGATGTATTTTTAATATCACACTGAATGGTACACTCTTGATGGGGAAAAATTTTGGATGTTTTTCCATTCTCCATTATAGCCTATGAGATTCATTAGAATGAATGGGCCCATATGGTAAGGGTTAGGGTTAGGGTTAGAGTTCAGGACACACTTATGTTTGGGTGAATATTGGGTTTGGGTTTAGGGATGGGTAAGATGTATTTTTAATATCACACTGAATGGTACACTCTTGATGGGGAAAAATTTTGGATGTTTTTCCATTCTCCATTATAGCCTATGAGATTCATTAGAATGAATGGGCCCATATGGTAAGGGTTAGGGTTAGAGTTAGAGTTCAGAACACACTTATGTTTGGGTGAATATTGGGTATGGGTTTAGGGATGGGTAAGATGTATTTTTAATATCACACTGAATGGTGCACTCTTGATGGGTCAAAATTTTGGATGTTTTTCCATTCTCCATTATAGCCTATGAGATTCATTAGAATGAATGGGCCCATATGGTAAGTGTTAGGGTTAGGGTTAGAGTTCAGGACACACATATCTTTGGGTGAATATAGGGTTTGGGTTTAGGGATGGGTAAGATGAATTTTTAATATCACACTGAATGGTACACTATAGATGGGGAAAAATTTTGGATGTTTTTCCATTCTCCATTATAGCCTATGAGATTCATTAGAATGAATGGGTCCATATGGTAAGGGTTAGGGTTAGGGTTGGAGTTCAGGACACACTTATGTTTGGGTGAATATTGGGTTTGGGTTTAGGGATGGGTAAGATGTATTTTTAATATCACACTGCATGGTACACTCTTGATGGGGAAAAATTTTGGATGTTTTTCCATTCTCCATTATAGCCTATGAGATTCATTAGAATGAATGGGCCCATATGGTAAGGGTTAGGGTTAGAGTTAGAGTTCAGAACACACTTATGTTTGGGTGAATATTGGGTATGGGTTTAGGGATGGGTAAGATGTATTTTTAATATCACACTGAATGGTGCACTCTTGATGGGTCAAAATTTTGGATGTTTTTCCATTCTCCATTATAGCCTATGAGATTCATTAGAATGAATGGGCCCATATGGTAAGTGTTAGGGTTAGGGTTAGAGTTCAGGACACACATATCTTTGGGTGAATATAGGGTTTGGGTTTAGGGATGGGTAAGATGAATTTTTAATATCACACTGAATGGTACACTATAGATGGGCAAAAATTTTGGATGTTTTTCCATTCTCCATTATAGCCTATGAGATTCATTAGAATGAATGGGTCCATATGGTAAGGGTTAGGGTTAGGGTTAGGGTTAGAGTTCAGGACACACTTATGTTTGGGTGAATATTGGGTTTGGCTTTAGGGATGGGTAAGATGTATTTTTAATATCACACTGCATGGTACACTCTTGATGGGGAAAAATTTTGGATGTTTTTCCATTCTCCATTATAGCCTATGAGATTCATTAGAATGAATGGGCCCATATGGTAAGGGTTAGGGTTAGAGTTCAGGGCACACTTATGTTTGGGTGAATATTGGGTTTGGGTTTAGGGATGGGTAAGATGTATTTTTAATATCATAATGAATGGTAAACTCTTGAAGGGGAAAAATTTTGGATGTTTTTCCATTCTCCATTATAGCCTATGAGATTCATTATAGTGAATGGGCCCAAAGGGTTAGCGTTAGGGTTAGAGTTCAGGACACACTTATGTCCGGGTTAAAATTGGGGTTAGGTTTAGGCTTGGCTAAGATGTATTTTTTATATCACACTGAATGGTATGCTCTTGATGGGGAAAAGTTTTGGATGTGTTTACATTCTCCATTATAGCCTATGAGATACATTAGAGTGAATGGGCCCAAAGGGTTAGGGTTAGGGTTAGAGTTCATGACACACTTATGTCTGGGTTAAAATTGGGGTTAGGTTTAGGCTTTGCTAAGATGTATTTTTCATATCACACTGAATGGTATACTCTTGATGGGGAAAAATTTTGGATGTCTTTACATTCTCCATTCTAGCCTATGAGATACATTAGAGTGAATGGGCCCATAGGGTTAGGGTTAGAGTTCAGGACACAGTTATGTTCGGGTTAAAATTGGGGTTTGGTTTAGGGTTGGATAAGATGAATTTCTCATATCACACTGAATGGTATACTCTTGATGGGGAAAAATTTTGGATGTTTTTCCATTCTCCATTATAACCTATGAGATTCATTAGAGTGAATGGGCCCATAGGGTTAGGGTTAAAGTTCAGGACACAGTTATGTTCGGGTTAAAATTGGGCTTTGGTCTAGGCTGGGCTAAGATGAATTTTTCATATCACACTGAAGGGTACACTCTTGATTGGGAAAAATTTTGGATGTGTTTACATTCTCCATTAAAACCTATGGGATTCATTAGAGTGAATGGGCCCATAGGGTTAGGGTTAGCGTTAGCGTTCAGGACACATTTATGTTCGGTTTAAAATTGGGGTTTGGTTTAGAGTTGGGTAAGATGAATTTCTCATATCACACTGAAGGGAATACTCTTGATGGGGAAAAATTTTGGATGTTTTTCCATTCTCCATTATAACCTATGGGATTCATAACAATGAATGGCCCCTAGGGTTAGGGTTAGGGTTAGAGTTCAGGACCCAGTTATGT
This sequence comes from Heteronotia binoei, assembly GCF_032191835.1. Lineage (NCBI taxonomy): Eukaryota > Metazoa > Chordata > Lepidosauria > Squamata > Gekkonidae > Heteronotia > Heteronotia binoei. The sequence goes on along the minus strand of NC_083232.1, from coordinate 39,579,496 downwards.
TCAGGTTTAAATTGGGTTTGGCTTAGGGTTGGATAAGATGAAATTTTCATATCACACTGAAGGGTATACTCTTGATTTGGGAAAATTTTGGATGTGTTTACATTCTCCATTATAGCCTATGAGATACATTAGAGTGAATGGGCCCAAAGGGTTAGGGTTAGGGTTAGAGTTCAGGACACAGTTATGTTCGGGTTAAAATTGGGGTTTGGTTTAGGCTTGGCTAAGATGTATTTTTTAAATCACACTGAATGGTATGTTCTTGATGGGGAAAAATTTTGGATTTTTTCCATTCTCCATGATAGCGTATGAGATTCATTGCAGTGAATGGCCCATAGGGTTAGCGTTAGATTTAGAGTTCATGACACACTTATGTCCGGGTTAAAATTGGGGTTAGGTTTAGGCTTGGCTAAGATGTATTTTTCATATCACACTGAATGGTATACTCTTGATGGGGAAAAATTTTGGATGTGTTTACATTCTCCATTCTAGCCTATGAGATACATTAGAGTGAATGGGCCCATAGGGTTAGGGTTAGAGTTCAGGACACAGTTATGTTCGGGTTAAAATTGGGGTTTGGTTTAGGGTTGGATAAGATGGATTTCTCATATCACACTGAAGTGTATACTCTTGATGGGGAAAAATTTTGGATGTTTTTCCATTCTCCATTATAACCTATGAGATTCATTAGAGTGAATGGGCCCATAGGGTTAGGGTTAGGGTTAAAGTTCAGGACACAGTTATGTTCGGGTTAAAATTGAGCTTTGGTCTAGGCTGGGCTAAGATGAATTTTTCATATCACACTGAAGGGTACACTCTTGATTGGGAAAAATTTTGGATGTGTTTACATTCTCCATTATAGCCTATGGGATTCATTAGAGTGAATGGGCCCATAGGGTTAGGGTTAGGGTTAGCGTTCAGGACACATTTATGTTCGGTTTAAAATTGGGGTTTGGTTTAGAGTTGGGTAAGATGAATTTCTCATATCACACTGAAGGGAATACTCTTGATGGGGAAAAATTTTGGATGTTTTTCCATTCTCCATTATAACCTATGGGATTCATTACAATGAATGGCCCATAGGGTTAGGGTTAGGGTTAGAGTTCAGGACCCAGTTATGTTCAGGTTTAGATTGGGTTTGGCTTAGGGTTGGATAAAATGAAATTTTCATATCACACTGAAGGGTATACTCTTGATTTGGGAAAATTTTGGATGTGTTTACATTCTCCATTATAGCCTATGAGATACATTAGAGTGAATGGGCCCATAGGGTTAGGGTTAGGGTTAGACTTCAGGACACAGTTATGTTCGGGTTAAAATTGGGGTTTGGTTTAGGGTTGGGTAAGATGAATTTCTCATATCACACTGAAGTGTATACTCTTGATGGGGAGAAATTTTGGATGTTTTTCCATTCTCCATTATAGCCTATTAGATTCATTACAGTGAATGGCCCATAGGGTTAGTGTTAGGGTTAGAGTTCAGGACACACTTATGGCCGGGTTAAAATTGGGGTTAGGTTTAGGCTAGGCTAAGATGTATTTTTCATATCACACTGAATGGTATAATCTTGATGGGGAAAAATTTTGGATGTGTTTACATTCTCCATTATAGCCTATGAGATACATTAGAGTGAAAGGGCCCATAGGGTTAGGGTTAGGGTTAGAGTTCAGGACACAGTTATGTTCGGGTTAAAATTGGGGTTTGGTTTAGGGTTGGATAAGATCAATTTTTCATCTCACGCTGAAGGGTATACTCTTGATTTGGGAAAATTTTGCATGTTTTTCCATTCTCCATTATAACCTATGAGATTCATTATAGTGAATGGGCCCATAGGGTTAGCGTTAGGGTTAGAGTTCAGGACACACTTATGCCCGGGTTAAAATTGGGGTTAGGTTTAGGCTTGGCTAAGATGTATTTTTCATATCACACTGAATGGTATGCTCTTGATGGGGAAAAATTTTGGATGTGTTTACATTCTCCATTATAGCCTATGAGATACATTAGAGTGAATGGGCCCAAAGGGTTAGGGTTAGGGTTAGAGTTCAGGACACAGTTATGTTAGGGTTAAAATTGGGGTTTGGTTTAGGCTTGGCTAAGATGTATTTTTTATATCACACTGAATGGTATATTCTTGATGGGGAAAAATTTTGGATTTTTTCCATTCTCCATTATAGCCTATGAGATTCATTACAGTGAATGGCCCATAGGGTTAGCGTTAGGTTTAGAGTTCATGACACACTTATGTCCGGGTTAAAATTGGGGTTAGGTATAGGCTTGGCTAAGATGTATTTTTCATATCACACTGAATGGTATACTCTTGATGGGGAAAATTTTTGGATGTGTTTACATTCTCCATTATAGCCTATGAGATACATTAGAGTGAATGGGCCCATAGGGTTAGGGTTAGAGTTCAGGACACAGTTATGTTTGGGTTAAAATTTGGGTTTGGTTTAGGGTTGGGTAAGATGAATTTCTCATATCACACTGAAGTGTATACTCTTGATGGGGAAGAATTTTGGATGTTTTTCCATTCTCCATTATAACCTATGGGATTCATTACAGTGAATGGCCCATAGGGTTAGGGTTAGAGTTCAGGATCCAGTTATGTTCGGGTTTAAATTGGGTTTGGCTTAGGGTTGGATAAGATGAAATTTTCATATTGCACTGAATGGTATACTCTTGATTTGGGAAAATTTTGGATGTGTTTACATTCTCCATTATAACCTATGAGATACATTAGAGTGAATGGGCCCATAGGGTTAGGGTTAGAGTTCAGGACACAGTTATGTTCGGGTTAAAATTGGGGTTTGGGTTAGGGCTGGGTAAGATGAATTTCTCATATCACAATGAAGTTTATACTCTTGATGGGGAAAAATTTTGGATGTTTTTCCATTCTCCATTATAGCCTATGAGATTCATTACAGTGAATGGCCCATAGGGTTAGTGTTAGGGTTAGAGTTCAGGACACACTTATGGCCGGGTTAAAATTGGGGTTAGGTTTAGGCTTGGCTAAGTTGTATTTTTCATATCACACTGAATGGTATAATCTTGATGGGGGGAAATTTTGGATGTGTTTACATTCTCCATTATAGCCTATGAGATACATTAGAGTGAAAGGGCCCATAGGGTTAGGGTTAGGGTTAGAGTTCAGGACACAGTTATGTTCGGGTTAAAATAGGTTTTGGTTTAGGGTTGGGTAAGATGAATTTCTCATTTCAAACTGAAGTGTATACTCTTGATGGGGAAAAATTTTGGATGTTTTTCCATTCTCCATTATAGCCTATGAGATTCATTACAATGAATGGCCCATAGGGTTAGTGTGAGGGTTAGAGTTCAGGACCCAGTTATGTTCGGGTTAAGATTGGGTTTGGTTTAGGGTTGGATAAGATCAATTTTTCATCTCACGCTGAAGGGTATACTCTTGATTTGGGAAAATTTTGGATGTTTTTCTATTCTCCATTATAACCTATGGGATTCATTATAGTGAATGGGCCCATAGGGTTAGCGTTAGGGTTAGAGTTCAGGACACACTTATGTCCGGGTTAAAATTGGGGTTAGGTTTAGGCTTGGCTAAGATGTATTTTTCATATCACACTGAATGGTATGCTCTTGATGGGGAAAAATTTTGGATGTGTTTACATTCTCCATTATAGCCTATGAGATACATTAGAGTGAATGGGCCCATAGGGTTAGGGTTAGAGTTCAGGACACAGTTATGTTCGGGTTAAAATTGGGGTTTGGTTTAGGGTTGGGTAAGATGAATTTCTCATATCACACTGAAGTGTATACTCTTGATGGGGAAAAATTTTGGATGTTTTTCCATTCTCCATTATAGCCTATGAGATTCATTAGAGTGAATGGGCCCATAGGGTTTGGGTTAGGGTTAGAGTTCAGGACCCAGGTATGTTCGGGTTAGAATTGGGTTTGGTTTAGGGTTGGATAAGATGAATTTCTCATATCACACTGAATGGTATACTCTTGATGGGAAAAATTTTGGATGTGTTTACATTCTCCATTATAGCCTATGAGATTCATTAGAGTGAATGGGCCCATAGGTTTAGGGTTAGAGTTCAGGACACAGTTAAGTTCGGGATAAAATTGGGGTTTGGTTTAGGCTGGGCTAAGATGTATTTTTCATATTACACTGAAGGGTACACTCTTGATGGGGAAAAATTTTGGATGTCTTTACATTCTCCATTATAGCCTATGGGATTCATTAGAGTGAATGGGCCCATAGGGTTAGGGTTAGAGTTCAGGACACATTTATGTTCGTTTTAAAATTGGGGTTTGGTTTAGGGTTGGGTAAGATGAATTTTTCATATCACACTGAAGGGTATACTCTTGATTTGGGAAAATTTTGGATGTTTTTCCATTCTCCATTATAGCCTATGAGATTCATTAGAGTGAATGGGCCCATAGGGTTAGGGTTAGGGTTAGAGTTCAGGACACACTTATGTCCGGGTTAAAATTGGGGTTTGGTTTAGGCTTGGCTAAGATGTATTTTTCATGTCACACTGAATGGTATACTCTTGATGGGGAAAAATTTTGGATGTGTTTACATTCTCCATTATAGCCTATGAGATGCATTAGAGTGAATGGGCCCATAGGGTTAGGGTTAGGGTTAGAGTTCAGGACACAGTTATGTTCGAGTTAAAATTGTGGTTTGGTTTAGGGTTGGGTAAGATGAATTTCTCATATCACACTGAAGGGTATACTCTTGATGGGGAAAAATTTTCGATGTTTTTCCATTCTCTATTATAGCCTATGAGATTGATTAGAGTGAATGGGCCATAGGGTTAGGGTTTTAGATGGACTTAGGGGACTTGACAAGGTATTCCCTCACATCACTTCTGCTGAATCCTCTGCCATTGCACACCTGGAATCCCTACCACTGTTGACCTCCAGTTCACCACTGACAACCAGTAGTGAGGTATATCCCTCACAGGGCTTTTTGAGGAAGAGATGCTGGACTGTGACTCCTTTCCCCCAACCTCTTCTACCCACTGTTCCCTCTGGCCAGCTTTGTTAGCCTGTAGCCTCTGCACTTTTTTGCAGAGCTTACACGTCCTTAACATGAATTCTACATTTAGGAGAGCAATGTGGTCTTTATCTGGGGGTCACAGATTATGCCAGCTTGTACTCCTTTTGCTTGCAGAAAGGATCCAACATGGTGGTGATACCCACCTGTAACCTCTCTAACAAGGTCCTGACCAAAGATTTCAGGTTTTCACGGCTGGTAACATCATTAGGGTTTGAAGTATCTTTCGGGCTCAAGTGCCGTGTTCTACTGGAGAAAGTTTTCCTTCCAGACGTTTCGTTCTCAGCTGCGGAGAACATCCTCAGTGGTGTTGCAGCCGGAGCAGGCGCTCTGACCTTCTTGGCTGCTGTGCATTGAGTGGGGTCCTGACCCTTGGGAGATCAGCTGTCACCTTGGGGCCCAGCTCCAGTGCAGAGGCTGGCACCCAGTCTAGCCCTTGAAACAAGAGGATGACTTGCCCCAGGCTGGCTGAATGGATGCAGAGCACATTAGAGATGTCTTGGAAGGGCTTGAGGACATGCACTATTTGGGAGAGGGTCAGCCAGTTGTTGGAGCTGATGATGAGATCCTCTTCTCTGTGTAAGATGGTCATGGAGGAGTTGACATTCTGCATGGTACTCTTCTGTTCCACCAAATATGCAACTATGGCATAGGTGGAGTTCCTCATCCCCCTCCCCCTGCCTTTTGCTCAAAAGATGGGCAGACTTGATGCTACATGTGAAGCAGGCAGCCAGGGACCTGCAGGTCTTGAGCAAGGACTGCATCTCAAGATGGGCAGCATCCCAGGTGGCCTTGACAGTGCTCCCAAATCCAAGAGCATCCTAAACCACTAGGTGAAGCTTGTGTGCCAAGCAGACTATGCCCTTGAGGGGCACAGCCTTCACCATTGTGTGCTTGTGAACCAAGCAGACATTGCCCTTGAAGGGCACAGCCTTCACCATTGTCTGCTTCTGTGTCAAGCAGACAACGTCCTTGAGGAACACAGCCTTCACTGTTGTCGACATGTTTGCTTCAGCATACTTTGGTGCTCGGGGATGAGGGCTTGTGTTATGCAGGGGGTGGAGGGCTTCTCCCACCCCTACAACAAGCACTCTTTGTACCCACTTTCACTCCCATGGCACAGAGAGGTGTTCACTCTCAGGAGGGATAAGACTGTATAAATGTGGGAATTGTAACCAGAAATGGCAGGGAATTGTAACCAGAAATGTAATCTGCCCTCAACATGGAGAAATTGTAGAGGAGCGGGTAGTAGAGTGAGATTCCATTTGTGTTTGCTGTGTATAGTTTGCAGAGGATTCATTCTATACACTTTGGAACCTGCACTGACATTTTCCCCAAAAGCACTTTCCTGGGGAGCCAGTTTGGTGTAGTGGTTAAGTGTGCAGACTCTTATCCGGAAGACCCAAGTCTGATTCCCCACTCCTCCACTTGCAGCTGCTGGAATGGCCTTGGGTCAGCCATAGCTCTCACAAGAATTGTCCTTGAAAGGGCAACTTCTGGGAGAGCTTTCTCAGTCCCACCCACCTCACAGGGTGTCTCTTGTGGGGGAAGAAGTTAAAGGAGATTGTAAGCTGCTCTGAGACTCTGATTCAGAGAGAAGGGTGGGGTATAAATCTACAGTCTTCTTCATCTTTGTGGGGGGGACCATAACTCGGACCACCTAAATCCAATTTGTGCATAATTTGGAGAGCATGTAGAAGAGCATCAAGAGAGATCTCCTGGGAGTCTGATGCATCTAGCTTGCATAGAATCTGTTCTATATTTTCCTGAACCTGGGCCTGTAACTTCCTTAGAAAGCACTTTCCTGAGGGCACCTTTTTTTGGGGGGGGGGGGACCTCATAAATCCAATCTGCACCAAACTCAGGCCCCATAAATCCAATCTGCACCAAACTTGGAAAGCAGGTACAGGGGTGTCAGCTGGAGAGCTCTGTATGCTTTGTGTCTGTATCATAACAGGGGGGCATTCTACTACATCTCAAACCTCACAAACTGGGCATGCCATGAACCCTGAACTGAACCACCTTTTTCTGGTTTGTTTCCCTCCATAATGATGGATTGCTGAAGTCACTTTTGGGCCAAGCCTTATGCCTCCTTGCCTCACTGCGATTGACTTTAAGAAGCTCCTGAATGGGCAGCAGCAGAGGAAGGCACAGAAGGACCTGTAGAGAGCCCGACTGTTTGTTGGATCATTCCTTGAATGCCCTGTTCTCTATTCTGATATACATGAGAAATGGCCCAACCAACAAAGTCAGGCTACTCATGGACAGCAGGCAGAAGATGAGCCAAGGTGGTAAGTGTGTGAGCATCCCTAGTACAAATCAATACCTAGACTGATTAATTTGACGAATATAAGATGCTGCCTTATATTGAGGCAAAAATGACAATGATAACTCATCTATCCAAGTATTTTCTCCTCCTCTGAGTGGCAATGACTCTCCCAACTTTCTAAATAATACATTCCTGAACTTTGCACCTATTTAACTAGAGATGCCAGGAACTGGAGCTGGGCTTTATTCATGCCAAACATGTACTCTACCTCTGAAGTATGAGCCCTCTCTAGTGGCTTATTAGAGAAAACAAATAACAATATCATAAAAACAGTTCCACTGAAAAATATAAGACCTTTCTTTGCTGTTATGCTAATGTCTAGGTGCTAAACAGGGCTTAAAACCTCTAGTAACCTCAGATTACCTCCAGCAACCCCATAGAATTTTGTTTCAGATTATTCTCTACCCTCATTGCTATTAGGCTACTTTAACTAGGTACATTAGCAAAGCCTTGCATCTTCTAAGTCAGCACCTGGAAAATGAGAACAAAGAAGAGAACAGGATCAAAAAAGAGAGCTTTTATTCTAATCAATATGTTACTAGTTCTTCTTCCTTGGTTTGTGTTATATTGATTTAAATGTGTATTCTGTTATTATTTGCTTATTGTAAATTCTTTGAAAGCTAATAAAATTGCTTATTAAAAAGAGAGAGAGAGAGCTTTTGATCCTGCCTCTTAAAAAAGGGAAGAAAAGAAACTTGACCCATTACGATTGGGCAAAAAGGGTAGTCACCCACCCCCTTAGTACATGAACCAAACAGATGGATTCAAGTCCAGTAGCACTTAGGAGACCAATAATATTTTGGGGGTATAAGCTTTTGAGATTCAAAGTTTCATCAGACCTGACAAAGGGAGCTTTTTGACTCTCAAAAGCTTATACCCCCAAAATATTATTGGTCTGTTAGGTGCTATTGGACTCTGTATCTAGCTGTTCTACTGCAGACCAACATGGCTACCCCTGAAACTATGAACCAAACAGTACATTATATTATCTTATGCAATGCTAATATAGCACAGTCTCTGAGAGTGAGTTATTTATTTTATTGTTTTGTTATTATTCAAATGTATATTCCACCCTCCCTGCAAGCAGGCTCATAAATCAATTTTTATAAATCAATGAGTGGCCAGTTTAAATGTCACCTCTGACATAGAGTCAAAAGGCAACCTTGAGAAAGCTCTATTCTCCTCAGTCTCTCATTTACAATTTGGAAACAACTGCCAGGTTATCCTACAGGACTGTTGATAGGAATGCAACAAGAAAATACAGTTGAAGCACTTTATACATTCTGAAAGTGCTCTATAAAGGCTAAGCAATAGATGATGATGACGACGACGACAACAACAACAACGACAGTCTCCATGAAGAAGGACTTCCAAAAAGCCAATTATAGTAATACGAGATTTTCATCCTCCTTGCTAATGAAGCCAGACCTTCATCATTTTTTGGCCAGCAAAAGCAGGACTCAAGTTATGATGCTGTGCATTAGAGCCAAACCCACTTTCACCTTATAAGCACTTCAGTTGGGAGATCCAGGAAACTGGTTTTTGGTTTATTTACTTATTTATTTAGAAACTTTATTTATTTATTTAGAAGCTTGCCCAAGGCAGCTTACAAAACCCCCCAGTAAAAACAAAATATTAAAATATATGAATTAAAATGCTGCATTAAAACCCCAGCCTAGCATACCATACATGACAGGCAGAATGCATGTAACCCTTAGGCTCAAATTGCAGCTGGGTATCCAATTATGGACAGCATTTGCAAATTCTCTAAAGATCACTTGTCAAATAGAATTCTAAATCTTGCTTTTTTCCCCCATTCCATGACTGTCTAAGCATTATTCTTGAGAATTGTACTGCAGCAGGCAGTATGTTACAAACTCCAGGACACTTGATTTACTCATCCTCCCACCCAATTACTCTTACTTGGTTTTTGCTTTGATGGCTTGCTGGATTCATTGCATGATTGGTTTGGTGAATTTTTGAATTGTTGAGAAGGAAAGCCCTAAATGTTTTTTGTACTAGAGGAAGAAGGCTTCCTCACTCATTTGCTCTTGTAAAAGCCACATTTACATGATGACGCAAATCCTGCCTTTGGGGAGTATGCAGTTCTGCTGGCCCTGATGCCAATTATTTGATTCCTGGTCTTGGCACAGAGCCAGAGTAGTGTATTGTTCTTCAAATTAATCTCTGTACTGAACAATCTCTGCCATTTGAACAATTCCATCCAAATGAAGTACAATGTTAAAAGTAATCAACTTCTGAGCATATGCCAAGAGCAGCCAATGGCTTCAGCTAGACCAATGAATGCCAACCAAGCAGGTGTTAAAGCAGCACAAACTAAATCTACAGTGCAGGCAACTTTGTATGAAGAATCCATTATTTCTTAACATCCCTAGAATTTATATGGGAAGAGATAACACTAAACAGTCCAGATTTTTAGGAGAAAGACTGAAGACAAAGTGGAAATGTTTCAAAGGATAGCTACAAAGTTAATAAAGGAGTTCAAAGTCAATTCTTATAAAGATAAACTGAAGGAACTGGGTAAGTTTAGCCAGAAGAAAAGAAGATTTAAGATAGTTCCCAAATATCTAAAAGAATCTTAAGAAAACAACCTTCTTATCTAATCCAACTTTTAAAATACCAAAAAAAATTCCAGTTTGGTGTAGTGGTTAAGTGCACGGACTCTTATCTGGGAGAACCAGTTTGATTTTCACTCCTCCACTTGCAGCTGCTGGAATGGTGTTGGGTCAGCCATAGCTCTTGTAGAACTGTCCTTGAAAAGGCAGCTTCTGGGAGAGCTCTCTCAGCCCCACCAACCTCACAGGATGTCTGTTGTAGGAAGGAAGACAAAGGAGATTGTGAGCCACTCTGAGACTCTGAGATTCAGAGTGGAGGGTGGGATATAATTCCAATATCATCATCATCTTCTGCATTGAAATTAGGCAATGGCTACATTATTTACTATTCTTCTAGAACTGTGCTTACATTGTATGTAACATGTTTAAAATGAGATGCTAGCTCAAATATTTATTGGTAGCTTGAAAGTATGAGTTGAAAAACGAGATAAAAGGTAGTCCCCTGTGCAAGCACCAGTCGTTTCCAACACTGGGGTGACATCGCATCACGATGTTTTCATGGTAGACTTTTTTATGGGGTGGTTTGCCATTGCCTTCTCCAGCCACCTATACTTTCCTCCCAGCAAGCTGTATACTCATTTGACTGACCTCAGAAGGATGGAAGTCTGAGTCAAGCTTGAGCCGGCTACCTGAACCCAGATTTCACTGGGATCAAACTCAGGTTGTGCAGTCTGGACTGCAGTACTGAAGCTTTACCACTCTGCACCATGGGGCTCCTTTGGATGTATGAACACAACTTTGCTAAACAGGTAAATCACACCAATCCATCTGGTGGAGCCAAAGCATATAAATGAACTTCTGATGACTGATATAGGTATCTCATAAATATTGACTTTATTGATCTGGAATTGCAAAAAGATAAAGAAGACCTCGTACAATAAAAATTATAGTGGAATCACTATTCAGATACAGTGTATATCACTTTTACTTTTCCAACTATTCCCATCAGAGATGTGACACACACAACTGAATTTAACTCCTATGGTAAGCTCACTTCACAAAAAAAACCCCACAGAAAGTTAAATTCAATAACTATATATTATTTCAGAATACAGGTAGTCCAGCTACAAGTTTACAGAAGCATGGATTACCATGGCTGAGTTGACTGAGTCTAAGAAATAAGAACCGATGAACCAAATACACATGATAGAAAGTCCTCTTGGCCACAATACTAACCTGAATTTCAAACAGGAAGTCTGATTCAATCAAGCCCCCCCCCGACACCTCTATTAGAAAATTAGCAATCACATCAAGCATGTTTTTCCTATATGTAAATTATCTTTTTGTTGAAGCCCTATGCATTGTGTGCAAAGTAGATTAAAAATAAATTAATGCAAAGAGAGTGCAAACCTATTGAATTAAATGGGACTTCTTTCCAAATATAATACATAATATTGAAAGGTATAGTCTATATCTGAACCATCAACATGTTAAGAGTAGTGAAGGCCACAATCAAATCTGAATTTTTCTTACAAATGAATTTCAGATGTTAATTTTGACACACTTTCCCTTTTTGCAGGACACATATATGCAAAGGATTCTAAAGACATCACTTGCATCTGTTGTGTAAATACTCACACAACACCATTAGCATCATATTAACGAGGTATCAGCAACACCTATTTTAAAAATTGCTTCAAGTGTTTGAAGTTCTGGGTGAGGAAAATGCACCTTGAATGACAAACAGTAGCAACTGTAACTGCTTCTGATGGGAAGGGCTGCTCGCTAAGCAGAATGTGGCTCTTGGTCTTCCACCAAGAATTAACAGACTGTGGGAAAATGATCTTAAACTGATACCTTGCAACTCTTGTGCTTTGGTTTAGTTCTACAGTGGGGAAAGCTGCCATATGGAGAGGCCTTAATTATGACTTTCATGTACAAGGGACTGATGAGAACTTCAATTTTCATTTATGATCATGCATTGGATTGGCAGAATATCACTCAGTGCCACTCCTGGAGTACAAAGAGCTTACCTCTAACAAAGTTAAGCACTTCAAATTCCATTGGTTTTAATGGGAAAGTGAAGCATATGTTTAATTCTCCCATTGGAACTGAACAAATTACCATACTGCTGTTACTGTCTATGATTTACTATTGATGCTGCTTGAAAGCACGCTGGAACAAATCAACGGGAACATCAGAGAGTTAAGATCATTTGCCCACAGTCTGTTAATTCTTGGTGGAAGACCAAGAGCCACCTTCTACTTAGGAAGCAGCCCTTCCCTTTAGAAGCAGTTAGAGCTGGTACTCTTTGTCAGGGCAGTGCCTGCAGAGAAACGGAAATGAGCAAATCTGACAGACTTTATAAGAAAGTGGAGAGAAACTGGAACCGTCCTGGAGATGTTGAAACCAATTAGCATAATATGAGAGCCCGTGTGGTATAGTGGTTAAGGATGTCAGGCTAGTTATCTGGAAGACCCAGGTTTAGATCCCCATTAATGCCATGGAAGATCACTGAGTGCCCCTGGGCCAGTCACACACATTCAGTCCACTTACTTCACAGGGTTGTTGTGAAGATAAAATGCAGGAGAGAATGATACAAACTGCTTTGGATCCAGTGATTTCAGACCTATTTGGCCAACTGGTTACAGGAGGATATCTTTCTGGAGTATATTGAGTAAATTAAGTTTGTACTATGGGGGTCTATAGGGAGTGTTCTTCTCCCCCATTCTCTTCAATGTCTACATGAAACTGTTTGAAGAGATTGTGCAGTCCTATGGCGAGGCATTTTTAGAATAGTGATTACACCCAACATCTCTTTTTCATCTGAATCTGGAAAATTAGTCTCTATTTAGTACCCCAGAACTTTGTCAAACACCATTCTTTGTTATTCTGGAGTTTTCTGGAACAAATGGGGTTGCAAGGCTTAAGACAGTTTAGCTGAGGTACCTACCCAAGAAAAAATTCTGTTTACTGTATGTATATTCTACATAGACACTCCATTACAATGAGTTTTTACCTGGACACTGAGGCCATGAGGCTTGAAATGGGTTTCTGAACTCAAGATAAAGTTGTGTTGCCAGTAAACTCTAAATTGCTGGATATTTGGGCACCCAGTTGAAATGCTCAGGTACCTTAAATGTAGACACAGGACAGGACAGAAAGGGCTCAAACATTCCAAATAGTCTTTCCCCCCTTCTTACGTCCAATAATGGCATTAGGCATTCAATGGCGCTTTGTGCTACCATATTTATTGCAGCACTCCTGGCACAGATTGGACTTATTGAAAACAGGGTTGCCAAGTCCAATTCAAGAAATAGCTGGGGACTTTGGGGGTGGAGCCAGGAGCAAGGTTGTGGCAAGCATAATTGAACTCCAAAGGGAATTCTGGCCATCACATTTAAAGGGACTGCACATCTTTTAAATGCCTTACTTCCATAGGAAATAATGAACCTTCTTTTGGGGCTCATAGAATTGGACCACCTAGTCCAATCTTTTTGAAACTTGGGGGTATTTTGGGGAGAAGCTCCAGATACTATGCTGCAAATTTGGTGCCTCTACCTCAAAAAACAGCTCCTCCAGAGCCCCAGATACCCACAGATCAATTCACCAATTCACCTATGGGAATGGGTCTCCATAGGGAATAATGGAGTGCCCAGCAGACATTTCCCTCCCCTTCTTCCACTTTCTGATGACCCTGAAGTGGGGGAGGGCCTTCAAACTGGGGGGTCCCCTACCCCCACCTGGGGATTGGCAACCCTAAAGGCAAACAGAGCAAAATCCATGTCAGAAGAGGTACAGCCTCAGTCTTTTCCACTGCTCCTTCCACTTCTTGTAATTGTGTTGTTCCAGCAGCTGTACTTCCTGTTGCTGTCTAATAACCTCACATATCCCGTCCAGCATCAAGCTACATACTGGAGGACAGTGAAGAAGGCCTGATTTTCATCAGGAAGGCCAGGGTACAGTGCATCGATCTGTAGTTTCTACAACATTTACTACACAAACACAGTAAAGTCCATGCACACTGCAGGTTTCCTGAGATGTATTTTGCTCCAGTCTGTATTAAGTACCATGAAACAAGCATAAGTTGCAGAGAGGAACCAGTCCATTCCAAAAGTGACTCATTACTGGGTTTGCAAAGGAATTTACAGGTTCTTCTTTATTAGTCTGAATTTTTCCCCCAGATACATTCTGATTGGCATTTCTTTATCTCATGCTATAAAAAACCATGGAAATCAGTTCAGCTCAAAGTACCATCTAGCACTCACTAAAACATTTTAATCTTTTTTTTATCCCCAGATACCACAAAATACTTTCTGATTTAGAAGATATCCTAAAAAGCAATCTATTACCACTCTGCTCATCAACACTAGAATAGTGAACACAGATAAAACCATTAGATTAAAATACCCAGAAGCCTCCAAAGCTGCCAGGGTGTGTCATAAATGTATACCAGTGTGCATGCACATACACATACAATAAATGTTTTGTGTTTCTCTGGAGAGTGTTACTTCTTAAAACTGTGTATTGTTTCAAACAACCCTAAATTTGACTGATAAAAAGGCAGCCTGGATACACTTCTCTTTCAGTATCATGTGGCTAAGAGAACATAAAAACTGTACAAGAGTCCTCAAAATCAGCAGGCATTCTTCAGGAAATCTTTCCCACATGCCTTTTGCACAGTCTAGTGCACAACCAGGAGTGCAGGACATGGCTTAGAAAAGTGCTTCTTCCAACAATACTCTTTCCACCTTCCACAGGAGGTCAGCCATTCCAATGGCAAATTGGTTCACAGCATACTGGGAAAGTAAGTGTTCCTTCAGCTTTTACTGTCCATCAGGGGTGGAATTCTAGCAGGAGATCCTTTGCATATTAGGCTACACACCCCTGATGTAGCCAATCCTCCAAGAGCTTTCAAAAGCAGCCTTATAAGCTCTTGAAGGATTGGCTTCATCAGGGGTGTGTGGCCTAATGTGCAAAGGAGCTCCTGCTAGAATTCCACCTCTGCAGTCCATATATACTAGAAGGCCCAACTGCAACTACATCTAGGTCTTCCCACTACGCAGAGCCACTGTGTTACCAGAAAACAGGTTTTCATCTTTGGTACATGTCAACCAGAACCCTGAAAAATCAGATTTTTGTATAATGTCTGGCTTCATGTGAGGAAGGAAGATGGCGGCGAATGCGGAGCTCCGTTGCTGAGCTCCTAGTATAATATCAAACTCCGCTGAGATATTGCTGATAAGGGAGCACATCCGGCCAGGGCTCCGGGATCTGCACTGGCTGCCAATAGCTTACCGAGTCCGGTACAAGGTGCTGGTTATTACCTTTAAAGCCCTATATGGCCTAGGACCTGCCTACCTGAAGGACCGTCTCTCCCCACATGTTTCCCAGAGAGCACTGAGATCGGGAACTCAAAATCTCCTAGTTATCCCCGGGCCAAAAGAAGCCCGCTTAAAATCTACAAGGGACCGGGCCTTTTCTGTTACGGCCCCCTCCTGGTGGAACCAGCTGCCAGAAGAGGTGAGGGCCCTGCGGGACCTCGCCCAGTTCTGCAGGGCCTGTAAGACAACCCTCTTCTGGCTGGCCTATGACTAGCTGGTACAAGAAACTGAGTGTAGTTACACTAGATGTCTGCTGTCCCTAATGTTTTAAATGGTTTAAATGTCTTAAAATTTTAAATGTATTAATTATTTTAACTGTTTTTATGCTTAAATTCTATTTATGTCAAATTCTTATGTTGTGAGCCGCCCTGAGCCACTTGTTGGGAAGGGCGGGATATAAATCATAAAATAAATAAATAAATAAATAAAATAAAAAATAATGTGAGGGAAAGCCCCCTTACAGAACATCGTGATTACCAGCTTGGTTGCCAGAGCACCTGGAGAAGCGACTCACACACGTCTGGCCAGAGAGTGTGGGTAAACCTATCCAGGGGCAAAAGGGACTTATGCAGTACAAGCAGCCATAAAGCTACAAAGGCACTCTAAACCAGTATAAGAGTGTCCACCAGGAGAACGGATGGTTTCCCATCATTCCATATGACAGCCATCCCAGCATTGGAGCGGAGGAAACTGTGCCTCCAGGAGCTATCCAGGCGAACGGTTATGAAGTTCTGACCATGGAATCCACAGTGGAGGGCTAATACCACATGCAGCCATCTTCCTACCAGGCTTGATTCCATTCCAGCGAAGCGAACGGCTCACGTACACACCAGATGTCACCTTTGGCCTACAAGCAACCTATCCAACCCAGGAGTGGTTAATTGTCCAACCGCCACTTTCTTTGTTTAACGGAACTCTAGACAAAGACTGGTGCCCAGAAGAAGACAGAAGAAGAGGAAGACCATCTTCAGCCAGAGCCAAGTTCCTTTGTACAAACTGGGTGTTACCTAGGCCATGATTTGACTTTCTATTGTCACCCTTTTAGATAAGTCCAATAGTCCTAAGCATCTCCCCACCCAAATAATCTCTCTATTCTTCTCCCCAACTGTCACTTTGGAGCCTCCCCCTGGTCTGTTTCAACCTGAAAGTTCTCTTAGGTATCCCGGATCCAGGCAAGTCCATTGGTCAAGAGCAAGCACCCAATTAGGTGCCACCAATGAACTTTCTATTGGTTGTCGCAGTAGTCCAGCCCTTATGGTCACTGCGAAACCTCCCCTTTTCGTGAGGTCACACACCAGCTGACCACATTCCTCCTCCCTCGTACCTCCCATCCCCTAAGGGCTCAAGAGAGTCATAATCTGTGGACTAGCTACCCACAGGTGTGCTTCAATCAGTAGCCCAACTTCCGCTGCATAGATCCATCCCCGATTCCTGATCAGTTTCGGGTCCCTTCTCCCACTTTCTCGCTTGTCACCATTGGAGCCTTCCTCAAAGACTACAATAGGTAAATATCGCCCTGTTTGTCTACCCATGTGTTCCCCTATCTCTCTATCTATGTTTCCTAGGACTGAATGTGTGTGTTTATGAGTATTCTGTCTTGTATGGAAGCCTATATTCTTCTTAATAAATTATAATTGTTTTAATTAATTAGAGTCCCTAATATTTTAAGCATTACTTTTCTGGACGTATTAATCCTGTATACACAGGTAAAAAGATCCTGAGTGAGCCAGGTGCCCACCTGACAATTCCCCAACCTCGTTTTGAGGGCATTTTGGCTTACAATAACATGTACTGAGTGAGGTTGTATGTGTGCAAAATTTGTGAATTGTGCCTTTTAGGCAACATGGCAGCTGGCCAAATTAAGAAGCTTGTAGATAGTACATATTCCCAGTATGCACGGCTGTAACAGCTGCAAAGGATTTAGGAGAATAAGGTACGATCATTTTGTCCTGTGGACTGCATAAATTAGATTGGTTGAAGAGTTTCTAATTCAGAGCCATTTAAGGATGTTGCAAGGTGAAAAGAAAAGAAAAAGAATTCAACATGCAATAAATAATTTTGATCACAGACAGGTCAAAGGTATGCCATAAATATCTAAGACAAGATAAAATATGCAATACAATTGTCAATATGTTTTCACTGAGCAGGCAACACATCTTTGGGCTATTATGTTTGATCCTGGCCTTCATGTTGCTTTGATGAAATTAATGCACTTGCATTCAGTGATGAATATTCAAAGAAATGCTGGGCACATGCTAACACTGACCAGCCTAATCCATTTCCCTGCTGGAAGTCATTGTCAAAATCAATGTGACAGGTTGTTGCAAATTAACCTAGGGCACTATACTACTTCTGTACTGCCATGATAAACAATGCGAGTGATCTGATCAGCCATTTATCACATTCAGACAAATAAATTATTAGGCATTCTGAATGTGCATGTGCTGGACAAACACTTTCTAATTGTTAATGCTATAAAAGAAAATATACCCAAAATATATTTAGCCATATCAGACAAACAGTGCAGCCTATTCTCACACAGAATGTCAGTATTCAATTAATTTGTCCTACTATACAGTGTTGGGAACCTGAAAGTTTTTTTAGTGCTGTTTTGTCATTTTTCTCCCAAATACGGTACAGGAGTAGAATAAAACAAATTGATAGTGACAATTCATTTTGCTAGAACTATGGAAACAAGACAATATATCAACATTTTCTCATTCCAAAACTTCATGCAAGAAATATATATATGAATCATGAATCTAGATAGCTTCTAGTTTGTATTTTCATGTACTTTCCCCCTCACCTCTTATCGTCCACACCTACTCCTTAGCTCAAAATTCATGTATAATTTGACTTTTCTGGGGGTTTTGATGTTGCTTTCACAAACTCTCATTTCTAATCAGAGACAAAACATCCTTCTCATGTGACAAATAGGTGGTCCTTTTTAAATTTTGCTAATTGCTATCAGATAGGACTTCTAGATTAACAGAACAACATTTGTTCATTCATTCAACTATGTTCATTCTTAAAGCAACATCTGCAGTAAGATTGACCATTACCTGCCCAAACCTCATGTGTCAGAAGCATCGGCGCATGGAAACATTGACAACCAAAACTGTTCAAAGGATACTTAATACATTTCACAGGGCTCTTTTTCTAGCAGGAGCTCCTCTGCATATTAGGCCACACACCCCTGATGTAGCCTATTCTCCAAAAGCTTAGAGGGCTTTTAGTACAGGGCGTACTATTAGCTTCAGGAGGATTGGCTACATCAGGGAGCATGGCCTAATATGCAGAGGAGCTTTTGCTAGAAAAAAGAGCCCTGGTGTTGTCTGAACCGCTCAACATATTCCAGTTGTTTTTACATCTTTTAGGGGATCAGGGACTGAACCAGCATGGGCAAAGGGACATATCCTGCTAGACGGGCAAAGGGTGCCCTTGATTTGGTGTTGTAATGTAGTTTACATTTTTTTGTTTAATCTTTGTTTTATATTGTTGTTACTCACTATGGCGATCTTGCCCGCTTTGCTTCTTCATGCACAGAATTTCCCCTTGGTTCCTTCTTTCTTGCTGAGCAGCCCCACTATTTATTTTCTCCTTATTTGTTGGTCTATGTCTGCCCCACCCTGTCACGTTATTATATATTTTGATGCTCACCCAGCCCAGGGACTGGTGAGAAGAGACAAAATCGCCTGCTTCTGAGATGGCACACGAGAGGCTTTTGAAAGTTCAAAATAAAACATTTTATTTAACTTGGAGGGGGAAAGGTCAGGTGGAATCAGGGTTAGGTTGCATGAGGTGAACAGATAATAAAAACTGAGGTATCTTCATAATCACACAAAATCTAAATAATATGTTGCTAAAAAGTAGGACTACCTTTACCTTTTTAACAAGTAAGTGTTTTGCTTTTCAACAAGGTCTTTGAAACTGTGAGGAGAGATACTTTCTTTTCATTGTCACTCAAGCATAGGTTCCTGAGTTTCACTGACTCTTAAGGTTTAGAAGGTTAAAAACATAAAACCAAGTTCCTAAAATCCTTCTCTATACAGAGACCAGGGATCCCTTCTCATTTTAGAGCTGTTTCCCTTTTCTCTTGACTAGAAACTCTGTCCCTTTTCAGCTTGAATGGAGAACCACTGTGATCTGCTCACTCCTTCAGCCTCTTTCCCTATCTGCGGTCAGTCTCTTCTTCAACTGTCAGTTCCCAAATAGGGATGGGCATGGACCAGTTTCATGAGCCCAAGCTGTGCAATCACATCTCTCATGGACAGCCCACAGACTGCCATGTTTTCCACAAAGGTCTGTGTGGTCCATGGGAGCAGTCCATGAGCCAGACACACTGACACCAAGGATTGTCAAAACAACAGGGGAATTGCCTCCCTCAACTTTAAAGCAGCACACTTCAACAAGTGAAAGGAAGGAATTTTAAATGATTTCACTTCACTCCATGAGTTGTACCATGGCAACAGTGTGACCCAGGAATTGACAGCTGCCAGAGTAACATTGCCACTGGACATCACTGTAGTCAATATGCCTCTTAGGGTTAGAGTTAGGATTAGGGGTAGGGTTAGATTAATGTGGGGGGGGGGGTTAAGGTTCATTTAGGGTTTGGGTTAGCCTTTGGTTCACTAGACAAGTAGACAGGTAGACTGCTAGACAGGGAGAACATCACAATATTCCCTTAGATCTATTTGCATCTGGGCATAATTATAATCAATAGGTCTCTTAGGATTAGTGTTAGGGTTAGGGTTAGAGTAATGGTGGGGGTTAGAGTTTAACTTGGGTTCGGGTTAGCATTTGGCCCACTAGACATGACTGAGGGAACGTCACAAACCTCCCTTAGATTGATGTTGACAGCTGCCAGAGTGATGCCTCTGGGCATCACTGTGTGTTTAAATGCCCTCCCTTCACTCGCTGAAGCATGCTGCCATGGTGGCAGGACTCAGCAAGTAAAGGGAGGGCATTCAAAAAGCTTTCCCTTCACTCCACAAGTCATGCTGTGGCAGCACAACTCAGCAAGTGAAGGGAGGGCATTTTGAATGCCTTCACTTCACAAACCTAATTAACCATGATCCAGTCGATTAAACAGGAAAGTCCAGGAAAGTTTGTGGGTCATAAACCCCACAAACAACAAACTTCCACAGACCTCCATTTTTTCAGTCTGTGCACATCCTTATTCCTGTTATTTCTTAACTGATGCTCTTCACAGAATTCCATTTGAACAGCCTGTCACTCAAAGGTTCTCAGACTCTGTGTGGCATTAACCCTTAACAATCTGTCACACCCACCTTAGGTTCTTAGCTTGTCACATGAAAGGCAGGCATCCAAATATTTTAAATCAATCAATCAAAGAAGACCTGCATGAACCCTTCAAAACTCATATGGACAGCATGCTTTGCTTCTATGAGTTTTGTATTCAAATACAAAAGCTGCACAAATCACCATCCATTCTGGGCAGTCCATACAGAAACAAATCCTTTAAGAACATAAGAGAAGCCATGTTAGATCAGGCCAATAGCCCATCCAGTCCAACACTCTGTGTCACACAGTGGCCCCAAAAAATTTATATATATATATATATATATATATATATATATATATACACACACACACACACACACACACACACACACACTGTGGCTAATAGCCACTGATGGACCTCTGCTCCATATTTTTATCTAAACCCCTCTTGAAGGTGGCTATGCTTGTGGTACCACCACCTCCTGTGGCAGTGAATTCCACATGTTAATCACCCTTTGGTGAAGAAGTACTTCCTTTTATCCGTTTTAACCTGTCTGCTCAGCAATTTCATCGAATGCCCACGAGTTCTTGTATTGTGAGAAAGGGAGAAAAATACGTCTTTCTCTACTTTCTCCATCCCATGCATTATCTTGTAAACCTCTATCATGTCACCCCGCAGTCGACGTTTCTCCAAGCTAAAGAGTCCCAAGCGTTTCAACCTTTCTTCATAGGGAAAGTGTTCCAGCCCTTTAATCATTCTAGTTGCCCTTTTCTGGACTTTCTCCAATGCTATAATATCCTTTTTGAGGTGCGGCGACCAGAACTGCACACAGTACTCCAAATGAGACCGCACCATCGATTTATACAGGGGCATTATGATACTGGCTGATTTGTTTTCAATTCCCTTCCTAATAATTCCCAGCATGGCGTTGGCCTTTTTTATTGCAAACGCACACTGTCTCGACATTTTCAGTGAGTTATCTACCACAACCCCAAGATTTCTCTCTTGGTCAGGCTCTGCCAGTTTACACCCCATCAACTTGTATTTGTAGCTAGGATTCTTGGCCCCAATGTGAATTACTTTGCACTTGGCCACATTGAACCGCATCTGCCACGTTTTATCCCTTGCTAAAATATTTTATCCCTTGCTAAAATATTAACTGGAAGACTGGAATTCACCTCTTAAATGTACAAGTGACCCAGTCCTCTGTGAATTCTGACATCATAATCACATTGATTGCCATGTTTCCAATGATATCAAAGGTCCAATTAAAACACACAGATCTGAGCTGAGGCAATTATGACCAAATTTTCTCTTGGGACTACATGGGCAAAAGTTAATTAGTTGGAGAAATTAAAGCCTTTAAGTTCAAAGAGTTAATTTTAATAGGCAATTAGGTAGGCAATGAATGCTACAAAATAATACATTTGCACAGCTGGGAGCCCTATCAGGAAAGAACCATTAGCATTCGAAGCTCAAATTTGAAGGAACCACACAATGAGAAATGCATCATCAGTGAATGATCAACAGAAGAATGGTCATTGATTCCAAAATTACATCCATTGTTTCAATCTATTGTTGGCTATCACTTTTTAAAATTGAAAGTTGGCAATGCCAACATAGTTGGTGTTTTATTCACAGCAAACAAGATAAATCATATTTCGTTCTCTGATTAATGTAATTATGACACATTACTTCATCATCTTGTGATATGGGCTCATTTGTGGTCTATGAAGACACAAAAAGTTCAGAAGCTATGATTAGTACCAAGTACACTGTAAGACAAGGAGAGAGGCACCACAAGTTTAGGAGAGGCCGGGGAGCAGTATTTTAATTAAGTAATGTAGGGTTGGGTAGGGTAGAGTAGGGTAGGAGTGGATTGGATTGGATAGGAGTGGAGCAGAGCTCAGCTGACAGTAAACAAATCACAAAGGGGATAAGATAATATAAATCAAGAACACAAATACAGCTCAGCTCATCAAGGATATAAAACATCCCACCCCCCAATTTAGCTATTTAGATATGTTGTTTTCCTGAATCTTGCTCAAAATATCAGGATCAAGTGCATTCAATTGCATCAGAACTATTCAAGGCCCTGTAAACTGAGGGGTTAGGGAGAGTCCCTTTCATTTCCACTCTACTATGAGATTGCATTGTTGGTCATACCTGAAAGTGGTGATGCTGGTATGATGCAGAACTCAGGAACTGTCTTAAAGGAAGTGAATCCATAGCCCTGTTCACATGTTACAGTGAACTCACCTGTCCTTGCACACATCTGTTGTATGAACGAGCCAATATATGTTCACTGTACAATTGAAACAAGGACCGGGACCTGGATAAACATGAGATTTGTATCACACACTCAGCTGAACATGCATTTTTTTATCATGAGACTTACTCAACGCACATACAAAGAACACAGTATATGAATTGTATGCACCTTCACTGTAATTTATGGACAGGGCTCCTGTGTATTCTAGCCCTCTGTCACTTTCATAGTTCCTCATGAGCCTCAGAAAGTGAGCCACATATTTTCTCTCTGGCCATATTTAGAGCCAGTATTTACATCTACCTGGACCATATACAGAGATACCAGGCTGACAACCAGCTCTTGTGGGGCTGCATCCCACCTATACTCTTTTCCTCTTCTACTACCCTCACTCCCACTCTGCATGCTATGCCCTGCCCCTGTTTTGTTTCTTATTTATAGTACAAAGTGATAGAACTCAATATGACAAAGAAATATAACTTTACATGTTATCTTTCTCTATGAGATATATTCACACCAATGTAATAGGTTGGATTGCACAACAACAGTGCATAGCTCCCTGGCTCTGCCACCCTTTGCTTTCACAAGATGCTCTTAAGTGTAGTGATATGAACCTTTGTTGAAACTGTAGCATCAAAAGAAGAAGACTGCAGATTTATACCCTGCCCTTCTCTCTAAATCAGAGACTCAGAGTGGCTTACAATTTCCTATACCTTCTCCCCCCACAACATGCACCCTGTGAGGTGGGTGGGGCTGAGAGAGCTCTCACAGCAGCTGCCCTTTCAAGGACAACTCCTGTAATAGCTATGGCTAACCCAAGGCCATTCCAGCAGGTGCAAGTGCAGGAGTGGGGAATCAAACCCGGTTCTCCCAGATAAGAGTCTGCACACTTAACCACTAAACCAAATTGGCTCTCACTACACCAAACTGGCTCTCAAAAGACAATCTATACAATTAGACTGCAGGTGTCATTTTGTAAATGTAAAGCATTTCTAAGTGGTGAATAAATTATTAGTAATTGTTTCATGTAAATAGCTAATAAATTATTATTGATCCAAAGAACAATTTAAGCTGCTTAGAACTTGAACCGTCAAAATACAAATTCTGTGCAAGCATCAATTTATGATTCTGAGCCATGCTTATAGTAGCTATTAATAGCTTTAGAAGTTTGCTGTGTTTCTAAACTGAAACCATAACCAATTCTCTGGGTGTACAGAGAGGGGTTAAAGAATATTCACAACTTAATCATTTAAAACCTATGTGTCCCAGCCACATGGAGACACAGTAATTTCAAAGGCTGCGCTCCAACCAAATCCTCCTCTTGCCTATGATATGGGCCTGGTCTACTTGTGTGGCAAAATGTGGTGGTAGAATACTGTACTGCTTCAGACTGCAGCTAGGAAACAGGATTTTTAATGCAACTCCACCCAAAACTCACTGCAGTTTTCTTTTTAAAAATCCCACGGTGCATAAGGAAGAAAAGATATTCCTTGGCCTGTTATATCAGTTACAAATATACAACATTCACAAATAGCATCCTTGTATTGCAGTCCCAAATTGTGTGGTTCTTTTGACCATCATATTTTGCTGCACATGTTTTTGTAATTAACATTAAAATGTTAATTACAAAAACATGTGCAGCAAAATATGATGGTCAAAAGAACCACACAATTTGGGACTGCAATACAAGGATGCTATTTGTGAATGTTGTGTGTGTGTGTGTATATATATATATATATATATATATATATGCATGCATTTATATACTTACAGAAACAAGATGAGAAAAGCACAAATACTTAATACATATAGTAAAATAAAATAAGGTATATAAAACTATAGGTGTACAGATACATGCAGAATTTAAGTAGCATGTAAAAAGCATATAGATCAAACACACTAAGTATGAAAAATATATCTTTTCATGTAGAGAGGTTAGAATTTGTGTAAAAGTAAAATTGTGAGAATAATTTCTGTACCAAAAATTCATCCAATCAAAATAAACATATACTACTATAGAAGAAGAAAATTGTATTAGGGCATTGAAGTAAATGTACATCTAACTAAATATGGCTTAAGCAGACTATTCCCAAATTATCGTAAAGTGTAGACCACGACTAGCACAAATAAAAGGAAAAGGAAGACAAAGAAAAGAAGAAGAAATTATAAGTAAAGAAGATCAAGAAATTGCCCCCCCATTCGGAATAAAGAGACATACAACAAGATTGGTATAAAGGGCCACTTTATTAAATGCTGGCAAGGGGTGAAAAACGTGGGGCCAGGATGGGCCAGGGGTCAAAACCAAGACCACCTCCCCAACCTGAAACCGGGCGAGCCACAGGCCCCGGGATTGAGCCGACCCAACGGCTCAAAACCGGCCGGCCAGGCACAGATCCAGTCCACCTGAGCTCCACCCTCCCCGTGCCGTACAGCCTGGGCTGTGGACCACTCCCTAATGACTGGATCACCAGGCTTCCCTGGAGCCAACCTTGCGCCGTACAGCATAGGTTCCCCAGGTAGGCCCTGCACCCCCAAAGGTGCGTTGCCATGTGCGCTCACCGAAATGCCCCCAATAGAACATGTCCCCAAGGGTAAACCTGCCAGTGACCTAATTATAGCACCGCCAAAACCAATTGCCAGCGCACCTCCCGCAGTGTAAGGTAGGCAAAAACACTCCCAAACCGGCCAATCGCTTGGAGGCGAAAAATTCCTACCTGGCCCCGCAATGGCGACCAGCCTGTGCCTACACTGCATGAAGGGCGGGCGGGCGGGCCAACAAAACCTTTTCAAACTGCGCCACAAGGGGACGGGCCAGCCTATAAAAGGCTGCCCGCCCCCCAGCAGCTGGGTAAAACCATTGTCTCCCATCCTGCAGGGGAGGCAATGGACGGCCCCCAGCCTAAGGCGGCTGATGGGCCGCTCGGCTGGGCAGTGCCGAATTGCCCCCCCATTCGGAATAAAGAGACATACAACAAGATTGGTATAAAGGGCCACTTTATTAAATGCTGGCAAGGGGTGAAAAACGTGGGGCCAGGATGGGCCAGGGGTCAAAACCAAGACCACCTCCCCAACCTGAAACCGGGCGAGCCACAGGCCCCGGGATTGAGCCGACCCAACGGCTCAAAACCGGCCGGCCAGGCACAGATCCAGTCCACCTGAGCTCCACCCTCCCCGTGCCGTACAGCCTGGGCTGTGGACCACTCCCTAATGACTGGATCACCAGGCTTCCCTGGAGCCAACCTTGCGCCGTACAGCATAGGTTCCCCAGGTAGGCCCTGCACCCCCAAAGGTGCGTTGCCATGTGCGCTCACCGAAATGCCCCCAATAGAACATGTCCCCAAGGGTAAACCTGCCAAGGACAGCGCCAAGCCTCTGCTTAGGCGACTGACCCCCCACAAGCCAGGACATGCTCTAACCCTCGCCTGAGGTCGGCCAAAAAGACCTCATTGCCCTTCTTAGACAAGTGGACCCCATCCGGCCTGTACAGTTCGGCACGTTTGGCCTTGATATAAGGATGCGTGACGTACTTTCCCAAACCCGCCTCCATGGCGACACGCAAGGCTCTG
The DNA here is from genome assembly GCF_032191835.1 of Heteronotia binoei. NCBI lineage: Eukaryota > Metazoa > Chordata > Lepidosauria > Squamata > Gekkonidae > Heteronotia > Heteronotia binoei. Next base: position 39,553,092 of record NC_083232.1, on the reverse strand, counting down.
TTAGCCTTCATCCTAGCCCGCTCCAGGCCCTCCGGGTCCCATGCCGCCCGCCACACCCGGCGCGGCAACATGGCCGACCACAGGACGAGGACGCCAGGCCACCTGCGTTTTATCAAGGTGATATCATCCCGGGCCTGAATTGATAGGGCCTTACCCTTTACTAGGCCCAGATCATTCTCCCCCAGGTGAATCACCAAGATATGGGGGGGCAGGCCCCTCCTCTCCTTGAACAAAAGTGAGAGGAGTCCTGACCACCTCATTCCACGCCGGCCTTGCCACTCAATCGTGGCCTGCTCACTCAGGCCCAACTGAGGTCCTCCTGGCATCCGACGTGCCTGATGTGCCGCCCAGAAGACAATACTATGGCCGCAAATGAGGATCCTCCTCCTTTCCCGGCCAGCCACAGCACCTAAGAAGAAACAGTAAATTCAACAATATTAATAACCAACATAACTAAAAAACGCTAAGAATACTTACGGAACCAGGGGACGAATGTAAGACTTGAAGGCCCGGGACCTCCAACGGCCCACCCGGCGAATAGCATCGCCCTCATATCCCATAGCCGCGGCGGTAGAAGCCGCACCTATGCGGAAGGAGTGGGTACCAAACCGCACCCCCCCAAGTCCTAGCTGCTTTAACGCCCGTGAAGTGACGGCCCAAAACTGAAACCGGGAAAGCGGGGTGAAGTCTTCATGGCAGAATAACAAGCCGTTAGACCTCCCCCTCCTGTCCAAATATAACTCCAGAGCCCGGACGGGGCATAACTCCTCATCCACACAAGGGCCCAAGGTGATAACGTTCCCCCTCTGTTTCTGGTCTGTTTTGGACATACGAACCCGGATGACAGCCTGCCCCCCAACCAAACTAACATCGCCCACCATCAGGGCCTTACCGGAAACGTCGTTGCGCGAGCAGGCCACCAACTCTGAGACCCTCAATGCTCCGAAAAATGCGGTTAACGCCGCTGCATGAAAAAGTGCCTGCTCGAAATTGGACCCACAAATTGCTGGCCATGTGGCCTGCAGACCCCGCAAGATCGATGGGGATATTGGGACCCGATTGTCAACCTGACGGCCCGCCTCGCGGGCCCACCCCTCTAACATTTTGGCAATACGAAAGTCCTTGGTAAACTCAGGGTGCCCCCTGGACCTGCTAGCAAATGCCAATCCAGCCAATTGGCCCTTGATAGACTTAACAGACAGGCCACGTTCCTTCTGAAACACACAATATTGTAGCAACTGCTCAACTGGGGCCGGCCAACACGCCTCTAGCCCGGCACCTGCTCTGAACATGGAAAACTGCTTCGCCGCCCGGTCATATGCCCTCCTTGTACTGGGTGCAACCGAGAGTTGAATGGCCCGTGTCACTTCTTCCCTCCAATTCGCCACAGCTCCACGGGCATTGGCACAGGACAACTGTCGGCCTCCGGGGCGAGTTGGCGGAACCGCTCCATCTGTTGGCGAGACAGGGCGTCCGCCACTCCGTTATTAGACCCGGGAACGTGCCGGGCGGCAAAAAGCACATTCAGTTCAAGGCAGCGCAACGTGAAACGCCTAACCAAACCCATAACAGGGGGGGACCTAGACGTGAGGTTATTGACAACATGCACCACCGCCATGTTGTCGCACCAGAAGTGCACTGTATGGTTCGCCAAGTCCCTACCCCAGATGAAAACAGCTACAACGATCGGAAAAAACTCCAAAAAAGCTAGGTTGCGGATCAGATCGGAGGAACGCCATTCAGCCGGCCACGGTTCTGCACACCACTGGCCCCGGAAATAAACTCCAAACCCAGTGGAGCCCGCAGCGTCCGAAACAATCTGCAGTTCGGCTTCAAGCAACAAGACCTCGCGCCAGAAAGATGTCCCGTTGTAGCGGAGAAGGAAAGACTCCCACACCTCCAGATCCTCGCGCATGCGCCTAGTTACGCGCGTAACATGGTGAGGCGAGCGCAACGCGGTCATGCCTTCGCAAAATTGCCTCAAAAAGGCTCGACCGGGGGCAACCACCTTACATGCAAAGTTCAAGTGGCCAACCAGCTGCTGCAGCTCGACCAATGAAACTTTCCTCCTGCCCTTCATGGCAGTCACCATTTTCCGCATGTTACTCAGCTTGTCCGGGGGGAGTCTCGACGCCTGTTGCCTGGTGTCCAATTCTATACCTAAAAAGGTTAACACCGTCGAAGGGCCCTCTGTTTTCTCCGGAGCCAAGGGCACGCCCAAGTCCGCCGCTAACCGCTCAAACGACCGCAACAAGTAGGCGCATTGGCCTGAACCCGCGGGGCCCACAAACAAAAAATCATCAAGATAATGCGCCGTGTCGCGCAAGCCCGTCCTGAATTGCAGTGCCCACTCCAAAAATGAACTAAAACGCTCGAAGGCGGAACAAGATACGGAACATCCCATGGGGAGGGCCCTATCCATATAAAAACTACCCTCGAAACAAAAACCCAACAATTCAAAGTCCTCAGGGTGCACAGGCAGCAAGCGGAAGGCAGACTTAATGTCACATTTGGCAACCTCCGCGCCAGGCCCACAATGCCGCACTATACGAACTGCCCGATCGAAGGATGTGTACCTAACGGAACACAGCTCGTCGGGGATGGCATCATTAACCGACTGGCCTCTCGGGTATGACAAATGATGTATCAGCCGGTACTCCCCCTTAGCCTTCTTGGGTACCACCCCTAACGGGGAAACCCTCAAATTAGGCACTGGTGGCTCGGCAAAGGGGCCCAGGACCCGGCCCTCTGCACATTCCTTCTGAATCTTGTTCCGCACCACGTGTTCCAAACCCCTAATTGACCTTAAATTGGAACACATAAAGGGGGTGCGAGGACCTTGGTATGGGATCCGAAAACCGAATTCAAAACCTTCCAACAAATAACGCTTATCCTCCAAACTTGGATAACAACGCAAAAGTTCAGTGAGAACCGCTATCCTGATGGGGCTGGGGCCCTTTTCCAGGCGGCTGATTGGGGCCCCCAGGTCTCTTGAAGCCCCCCCTCTGCTTTGACTTGCTACATGCCGTGAAGGCATGCGGACCTCCGCACACTGGGCATTCGTGCCGGTACCTACAGAACTTCCGAGAGCACGCCCCCTGGGAGGTAAACTCCCAACAAAGCAGCCGAGGTTGAACCGACTGCCCCGCGGGCGCGCGGGTACCGGCAGGGTGACTGGATTTCTGGACGATGTGGCCGCTGTCAGATCTCTCACCTGCGTTAGGCTTAGCAGGAGCCATAAGCTGTAACCAGAGCTGTTGGCTGATCTGATCCCACGGTAGATTGGGATTCACAGCGGCCCTCATCCGGAAGGCCTCGTCATACTGGAGCCATGCCCCACCCACAAAATCACTGTAGGCGCGATAAATAATATCGCAGTATTGAAACAGCGGGGCCGCACGCCAGGACTGAGCCCTGGCAATCACTCCCGCGTAAATCAAAAACCCTGGCAACCAATTAGACCAGGTCCGATCAATTTTTCTTTTTCTAAGCTTCTCTTTGTCCTTTTCGTCCATTTCCTCCTTCGGTTTTTTCTCCAACTCCCTAAAAAGTAGACTAAAAACGTCCACGTACTCGCCTTTCAGTATCTTCTCTCTAGTCGCCGCCGTAAGGTGATCACCTAGCGGTAAGGCCGAGTCGCCAAAGGGAATGGCATGGAAAGGAACTGAAGCGTAGGCCGAAGATGGATGGGCGGGAAACCCCAACCCTCCCCACTGTTGAGCGTGCCACGGGAATGCGGGTGACCAAACCGTCGTGGAGCCCCAGGGAAGGGCGCCACCGCCTGGGGGGGCCAAAACACCCCCAGCAACATTGGGTTGGCCCCCAACTGTGGCTGACGATGCGCCAGCAGACACAGAACCTGTTTGCCCCGGCATTCCGGGCAGGAGGGGAGGCCACACCACCTGCGACTGTTGACCCAAAGGGGGACCCCCCACAGGGCATTGGAAGGCCGGCGCTTGGGCTGCCACAGTTGAACCCATCCCTGGTCCTACCACCGGGCCCCAAGGGCCCCAGGGCCACCCTCCACCCCGAGGCTGCAATGAACACCTACCTTCCTGCTGATGTGGGACAACCGCCACCTCCTCGGGCTCCTGCCCTTGTTCCTCTTCCGGTGTCACCTGGTCTGACGTCTCACTGCTCCCGGCACCCTGTAGGGCAGATAAACGAGCCAGGACCTCCTTTTGAAATGCAATGGTCGCCGCTCTGCCGCCGCCCGTTAAGCCTGACACACGCCTTGATGGGCCCGCAACGCCCCTCTCACCCTCCAATGCCGCCAAACTCTCCAGAATAGCCAGGCGCGTGCTGGCATCATCCCAATCCTCACTAGGGGGCTCAGCCGGAACTGGCCGCTTTGCAGGCTTTTTAGCCGGCTGCTTCCCCTTTGAGGGGCCCTGGCCCTTCTTTGGCGCCATCTCTCAAAAACAAATCACTACCCCGCCCCAACTTCGTTTAACGTGGGGCTGTGAAACTCCCTTGGATCAAGCAATCTGACCCCCCAAACTCCTCCAGTTGAAAGCCCAAAGCCCTAAAGGCAGTCTTATATATTCAGACTGCAGCAGCTCTCCAGGGTCTCGAACTGAGGCTCTTTAAAAATTTTTTTTTTTTTTTTTATATGCCTACCCTTCAAAGCCAGAGACACCGGGGACCAAACTGTAACCCTCTGACCTCAGGCAATGCTCTACTTTGAGCCCCCGTCCCTCCCTTCCAGTCAAGCCCAATAATAGCAGCCCACTGCCTCTTCCCAGACCGTGCTTAACCCGGCTGCTACAGGTGGCGGGGGGGGGGGGGAGTGAAGCAGGGTAAAAACAAGAGGCCTCCCAATAAGAGGGGGGGGGGCGCCAAGGCCGACAAAGCCCCGAATCCGCACCGCCCGGCCCCAATACTCCCTGGACAGATCCGCGCGGCGCTCCCGCAGCCGCCGAAGGCAACGCCGCCGATCAGCTGGCTTCCCCTTCTGCTCCCGGCCCGCCGCGTCACTCAGGGCCGCGCCCAGTAACACACGCCGCAGGCCCAGGAGGCGAGCGCTGCGCCGCTCCGAGCCTCGTCCACCCCGAAAACGTCGCGGCAGGCTCCTCGAGCGATCCACCGACGTCCCAGGCCTATGCTGCCGCTTAGGAAGCTGCCCGCTCTCCGTCAGCCGGCAAGGCCCCGACTACAGACGCGCCCAGCCACGCACGCTCGTGGCTGCACCAACAAAACCTTTTCAAACTGCGCCACAAGGGGACGGGCCAGCCTATAAAAGGCTGCCCGCCCCCCAGCAGCTGGGTAAAACCATTGTCTCCCATCCTGCAGGGGAGGCAATGGACGGCCCCCAGCCTAAGGCGGCTGATGGGCCGCTCGGCTGGGCAGTGCCGAATTCTGGCTTGTGTGGTTGAATGACATTTGCTGTAACAAACTCAATAAAAGGAAACCATTTCTCCGTGAATATTATACATGCATTTTAAATGCTGTTTTAATGGTTTAAATGCTTTCATGATTCAATATTCACTACCTTGGTGACTTTATTTAGGTGAGAAAGTGGCATATAAATATTTAAAATAAAATTTAAATAAATATATTTTAAATTAAACCATTAAACGTATGTTAAAGGACTTTTACATAATGCTGAAGGACTATTTAGATTAGCCTTACTTGGAGTTACACTGCAGTGAAAGCCAATTACTTTTTGAAAGGAGAACTGCACCTCAAATCTTACAATAAGAAGCTGTGAACAAATGTACCATTTTCTCCCCCCCCCTCAAGTAATAATAGCTTCAGATCCTACAAAAAACGATACAAATTTAATTTAACACAACTTGCTGCCAACCATGTATGCTATATTAATGCTGGAAACTGTTTCAATGAAATTAAGCAAAGCATGATAATTGCATTTAACAATATTTGCTATCTATAAAGCATCAATGACACAGTCACACTATTATTTGTACATACAAAAGCAATTATTGTCAAGGCAGTATTTTATGCTAATTTTCAAATGATAGTGTAGATGTGGATATTAGATAAATTACAGACCACCGATTCTTCTGGCAGAGCTTGTGTATTTAGCAGCTGCGTAAAAGACAGAAATCCAACAAATGGAGCTTTCCCTGCCATTCTACTATAGCAAAAATCTGTATGTGATGAACTTCTCCATGAATTTTATGCAGCTGTTAAAAGCCCTGAAACCTTGCTAGGGAAAAGGTGACAACCTTCCCCAAGAGCAGTAATGACTGTAATTTTCCATGAAAAAGAGAATAGAAGCCCATCTGTTCTTCATAAATGCAAGCCATGCTGTAAACTGCTGTCTGTTCAATTTACAGTATATACATTCAATCTGTTTTCTTTAATAAAGTTTGGTTTCTACTTATAAAATAAAATGATGCTTCAGAAACCAAGAGACTGAAGCCCCAGTCAGCCTGCACATTATGGCCCCCATACAGAAGTCATGGCAAACACCTGACTCATTATTGTATATGGCACTGCTTTCTGCAAACTTGACCACTACACCACTTATCCCAGTTCCAGATCATTTATCAATAAATTAAATAGTACTGGCCCAATACTGATCCTTGTGGGACCCCACTACTTACTTTGTTCTATTGTGAGAACTGTCCATTGATCCCTACCCTTTGCTTCCTGTCATTTAACCATTTTTAATCCATATGAGAACCCACCCTCTTATCCCAGCACTGTTAAGTTTACTCAGGAATCTTTGGTGAGGTACATTGTCAAAAGACTTTTAAAAGTTCAGGACAGTGTATAATGTCTACTGGATCACAGTTGTCTACATGCTTTCTCAAACAGCTCCAATGTGTTGGTGAGGCAGGACCTCCTACTGCAGAAGCCATGCTGATTTTCCTTCCGTGGACTTTGCCCCACGATGTGCCTAATCCGTCTACCATTGATTATAGTAATCATTACATCGATTACTACCAATTTGCCCTGGACAGACATTAGGCTGATTGGCCTGTAACTTCCTAGCCCCACCTCCGATCTCATTTACCATTTGCTACTCTCCAGTCTTTTAGTACAGCAGCTGAATTTAGTATAGTTACATAAACGGGTTAGTAAATCAACTCTCTCACACCTGAGTTCTTTAAGAACTCTCAGGTGTATGCCATCAGGACCTGGAGACTTATTGGTTTTTAATTTCCCCAGGAGGTCTAGAACTTTATCTCTGGTCACCTCAATTTGACTCAATTCTTCAGACTCCCTTCCTGAACATAGTGTCTGTGGCATGAGTATGTGCCCCACACTTTCCACAGCAAACCCTTTATTATTTTGTCATCCAAAAGCCCCACTGCTTCCCTGGCTGGTTTTCTGCTCCATTCTTTGTCTTGATGCTTTTAGCAACCCACTTCTCAAAATATCTTTTTGCATGCCAAATTATTGGCTTTTTTTTTTTTGCCAGAGCCTGTGGTCCCTTCCATTCAGTTCATTGGGGCAGACCATCCACTTTTTGACAGAAGCCCTTTAATTTTTATAGCTTCCTTTACTTGCATTGTTAATCACACAGGCCTTCTTTTAGACTTGGCAGTCCCTTTTCTAACCTGTGGAATGCATCCTGTTTGGGCTTCACTTAGGGTGAAATCACATGAGAGATTTGACCTGACCTAATCATGCCTCCCATCCAAATTAAAGAGGCTCAATCACATGTGCACATGTGGCTTCTGAGCCGCACCTGTTCTTACACCAGATGCGTCCTATTCAGATTAAATAGTCACCAGGATCTTCTTGGTAGCTTTCCCTGAATCACAGCTAGATCGCATATTTAGTTGCTATCTGATTGCCCTAGTGCAACTATAATAGCACGCCTCGCGGTCTCACTGGATCGCTTCCATATGCGGCTTATGGCTACCCCAGCCCCTCTTCAGCCTCAGTTCTTCCTCTTGAATTTTACCTCACGGCTATGGAACTCAACGGGTGGGTGTAATATGGATTTCTCAATACTAGTCTCTTCGGGGTTTTTGTTATGCCTTCAGATGGATATAAACTCAGTTTGTAGGGGACCACAGCAGCTTTAATAGTTTTCCCAATATACTGGCACCAGAGAACTTTAAAGAAAACCACAGAAATTTATTAACGTACACACACCGTCTTCAACTGGGGAATGGGAAATATATACATGGGCTATATTGTATCTCAAGCAGTTAACAGTTTCTTCGTAGATCAGGCTTTCTAATATCTAGTTTACTTAGGTCTCTCAGGTTTCACAGATCACACAGCTTTCACTCTCCAACACTATTCTGGGTTGGCCTCTTGGGTATAATGTGCCAAGTCCCTTAAGTCAACTGGTGTCTCTTCTGCCAGCCCTTCAGACTTCTAGACCCACATCTTTCCCTCAACCACCTCTTTAGCTCTTAAGAGAAGTGTCTCTGTGTCTGTGATCTCTCAGGTCTTTTACTGTGACTCTCCTTTAGTCACACACAGCCCCTTGGCTGTCTTAATAGAGTGAACAGTGAGCTTTGCTTCTCTCGAAGACTCTCCTCAGCTCCTGACTCAGCTCCTTCTCAGACCAACTGCTCTCTTCAGTAGTCTCCCTCAGACTCTGTCTGTCACTAACTGCTCTCCTCAGCCATTAGCTGGCAATCATCTCTGAGAGTTCCGAGCACTCTGGTCCCCACCCTCAGATCATCTGACGCAAGCTCTATGCGTCCTTAGTTTTCTTGTTAACCCATTCATTACCATCACAGCAACTCATAAACAGAAGAACAGTATGATCATGCCTAGCCATTTATGGTGTGTTCGGGTTCCCTTCCCCCCCAACCTCACTCTGAGGAGCGCTCATAAACTTCTCTGCTCAAGCACATGCACTGGGGGATTTTTTAAAAAACAAAACCAAAAAAACAACCCTTTCCATGGTGGGTCCGTGGTTGAGGCATAATAGCAGTATGAATGGCCAACCACAGACCGCTGTTGTGATCCTGCCACTTCAATAGCAGCTGTTTGATCCCCTGGAAATGGATCAAACTCAAACAGCTTTTTTGCATCCAAGATAATATTGCACCAATTTCCCAGTGTGATCACTCCCTTAGTGTGGTTTTAAATAGCTTCCAAACATCCTCTGGAATTTGACTGTTTTATGCTTCCCTTTCAGCTTCCTTTTCACTATTCCTCTCATTTTGGTAAAGTTTCCTCTTTTGAAATCAAATGTTACAGTTTTGGTCTTTAGGGATAACTTTCCATTGACCTGAATGCTGAACTTAATAGCATTGTGGTCACTGTTCCCAGTTGGTGTCCCCAATCTCTATATCTCTTACCAGGTCTTGAGCCCCACTCAAAATCAAGTCCAAGATCACTACCACTCTGGTTGGCTCTCTGACGAACTGTTTCAGTTCACAGTCACTTCTGATGTCGGGAGGAGCTAAGATGTCCTATACGGGACATCATAAATAGATCTCTTTTGGAGGGCTCTTTTCCAACACCCCTGAAGGAGGCAGTGGTCTGCCCTCTCTTGAAAAAAGTTACATCTGATCCGGCCAAATTGGCTCACTATCGGCCGGTCTCAAATTTGCCCTTTTTGGGCAAAATCATTGAGAGGGCTGTGGCATTGCAGTTACAGGGCTTCTTGGATGACGCTTCCACCTTAGATCCATACCAGTCTGGCTTCCGCCCAGGCCATGGGATGGAGACAGTGTTGGTCGCCCTCATGGATGACCTCCGGTGACATCTGGATCAAGGCGGCTCGGCAGTACTGCTGTTAGACCTATCGGCTGTGTTCGATATGGTCAACCATCGGCTGCTGACCCGCCGCCTCGCCGACGCAGGAATTCGGGGGCTAGCCTTACAGTGGCTTCCCTCCTTCCTTGAGGGTCGGGAACAAAGTGTGGCGAGTGGAGGAGAGCTGTCCCAGAGGCGCTTACTTAATTGTGGGGTGCCTCAGGGGGCAGTTCTCTCTCCGATGTTGTTTAACATCTTCATGCGCCCCCTTGCCCAGATTGCCCGAAGGTACGGACTGGGTTGTCACCAGTACGCTGATGACACCCAGCTCTATCTATTGATGGGCGGCCAGACTGGTGACGTCCCTGTAAATCTGGACCGGGCGCTGCAAGCCGTGGCAGGGTGGATCAAGTTGAGTGGGCTGAAGTTGAATCCAGCAAATACAGAGGTCCTTTGCGTGGGTTGTGGTGGGCTAGGAGAGGAGATCTCCCTACCAGCCTTTGACGGTGCGTCGCTGATACCAGTGCGCAGGGTCAGGAGCTTGGGAGTGCTACTGGAGCCTTCCTTGACAATGGAGGCACAGATAGCAGCCACTGCTAAAGCCGCCTTTTTCCACCTTAGGAGGGCGAAGCTTCCTGGAACGTGGCGACCTAGCAACAGTGATCCATGCAACAGTCACCCCGAGGTCAGACTACTGTAATGCCCTCTACATGGGGCTGCCCCTGTACCGAACTCGGAAACTGCAGTTAGTGCAGAATGCAGCGGCCAGGCTGTTAGCGGGACTACCTCCATGGGAACACATGCAGCCTAGGTTGCGGGAGCTGCACTGGCTACCAATTGTGTTCCGAGTTCATTACAAGGTGCTGGTTATTACCTTTAAAGCCCTATATGGCTGAGGACCTGCCTACCTTAGGGACCGCCTCTCTCCATACATCCCCCAGAGAGCACTGAGATCTAGTTCTCAAAATCTTCTAAAAATCCCTGGACCAAGGGAGGCCAAACTGAAAACAACGGGGGAGCAGGCCTTCTCAATAATGGCTCCCCATTGGTGGAATCAACTACCAGAGGAGGTGCAAGCCCTGCGGGACTATAATCAGTTCCGCAGGGCCTGTAAAACTGTCCTTTTTCAAATGGCCTATAAGATGGAATCCTGAAGTGACATATACATATATACTGTGTTGTACTGTAGCACCTTTAATTTGTAGTAGTTTTAATTAATTTATCTTAATTGTATTTTAATTGTATTTTACTGTATAATGTATTTATTATAATCATGGTACATTCCATGTCTTGTGAGCCGCCCTGAGCCTGCCTTGGCGGGGAGGGCGGGATATAAATAAAAGTTTATTATTATTATTATTATTATTATTATTATTGTTATGTCTAGAAATCTCATTTCTACAGCATGACTCAAGCACATGTTTACCCAGTCAATGTCAGGGTAGCTGAAGTCTGTCAATGCTCTCCAAGTCTCACTATCTAGGCCAGGGGTGGCCAAACTGTAGCTTGGGAGCCACATGTGACACATGTGGCACACAATCACACATATTGTGTGGCTCTCGAAGTCTCCCTCCCCCATTTAAATCATTTATCCAAGCCAAGCCTGCCAGTGGGTTGGAGAATGCATTTAAAGTTAATGCACATGCTTTAAGTTGCTTTCTTTCCACCTCCCCATCTCTCCTCATTCCTCCTCCAACAATTTTCCTCCCTCCCTCCCTCCCTCCCTCCCTTCCTTCCTTCCTTCCTTCCTTCCTTCCTTCCTTCCTTCCTTCCTTCCTTCCTTCCTTCCTTCCTTCCTTCCTTCCTTCCTTCCTTCCTTCCTTCTTGCAGTTCTCAAACGTCTGACATTCATGTCTTGTGGTTCTCAGACATCTGAACAAACATGTTTGTGGCTCTTATGTTAAGCAAGTTTAGCCACCCCTGATCTAGGCCTAAGGGCCTGACTGGGCTTGCCTGCAGAATGCAGGAGAGGCATCTTGTTCAGGGGCCTCTATTGGACCTCTATTGGAAATAAGGACTTTCTCTATACAATTCTTGCTTTTAACAAAAGAATGAGTTGTTGTGCCGTTTGGCACTTTATGGCCAAAGACTACCCAGTTTTGGAGTAGAAACTGAAGGGTTATGAGATTTTATTGATTCTCACTTTTTGGTGATTTGGGTACTTATGGAACTGTTTCATCTCATGTAGCCTGAAGGTTGTAAGAAGTATTGATGAAAATATATGAAAAATTACAGAGAGGGGGTTTCATTTCTCAAATATTTGTACACTTTCAAAATAAACATCCACACTATGTTCCAGAGGAATGATTTTTAATGAATTAATAGGGTCAACATTTGAAAGCAAAAGGAATATTCATTGTTGCCCTGAAATTTGCAAAGCAAGCAGCTCATTTTAAACTCAGTCATCAGGTCCTATGTCAGAGGGGGGAAACTCTGCACTGTTTTCCAGATAACCTTTCTCACTTTATCCTAAACTTTCTATACGTTGCTGTCCTTCTATTCTGCTTTTTAATCAGTCCTTAATTTTCTCCACAAGTTTGGCAGTACAACCCTATGAAGAGTAATTCCAGTCTAAACAAGAGGTGAGAAAAGAATGCACCACAACCCCCCCCCCCCCTCCATGGATCTCTTTCCTGTTCAGTCACCATCAGCATATCATTAGAGTTAGGATGTTTTGCCTCCATATATGCATCACTTTACATTTGCTCACACTGAACCTTGTTTGGCAGAATTTAGTGACTTGCTAGTAAGGAAATCATCCATCGGCCTTCATTTCTTGTCACCTGTATTTGAGTTACTTCCACTGACACCTTCCCTGAAAACAGATGCTCTGGTGTGTGTGCAATTGCTCCACAGTTTCTGCAGTGAAAACAGTGCAAATAATTAATTCAGTTGCTCTGCAATCTTCCCATTCCATTAGCAATCCTTTCATGCTTTTGTCATACAAAGAACCCACCCTCTCTAGCCAGTTTCTTGCTTCTGATATATTTAAAGAAATTTGTATTGGATTCTATATCCTAGTAGCTTTTCTACTGATAAAAGAGAGAGAAGATACCCTTTTACTTTACAAAAAAAACCCTATGGATTGTGGGACCCAAATGGATAAAAGCCACATGGGATTAATGTTTCAATAAGGAGGGGAACCAGAGAAGACTGAACAAAAAAAAAATGATGGGATTAAACTCACTTCTTGTCTATAAGATTTTTAGAAATGCGTTCATTATATTCTCTTTTCATCTACCTTATCATCAACTTACTCTTTTTTTTTTGCTGGAGCTTTCTTGTTCACTTCACTAGGTCAATAGTTTTACATTGAAAGAAAGCATTCTTGCCTTTTATGGTTTCTTGGGTTTGCTCATTAAGTATGCTGTCCTCTTTTTTGATTTTGTGGCACCTTTCCTAATCTGCAATGTACATTCTATCTGAGTTTCCATTATCATGGATTTAAATAATTTCCAAGCACGCTGAAGGGATTTAACCCTCTTTACCCTCCCTTTCATCTTCCTTTTGACTAATCCTCTTTTTTGATAAATGTCCTCTCTGTGCCTGCTTTTAAATCAGAGCCCAAATCTGACCTTAAAAACAAACTGAAATCTGATCTGGCCCCTTTGCTGTCTCCAGTTTTTTGTTGTTTTTTTAAACATCTTAAGTAAATACTTCAAAAGTGGTCTGAAACAGCTAAGACAGCTAGTGCTGCATCTGATCTGGTAACAGAAACTTCAGGTGAGGTTACTCTACTGTTAGCTATGCAAAAAGTCTTCAAAAACAATCTGGAGAAAACACACAGAGAGACAGAGACAGACCCAACAATAACATGTAGGATGAAACTGCACATCTTACATTTTCCCAAAGTGCTGGGGAAAGGGACATTGCTGTCTTCTTGCAATAATGGGAATGGAACCTCCAATACCATTTAGAAAGCCTGGGCCTCTCAGATCCAGTGCCTTATTCAACTGGAGCACCAGGTTGCTTGATTCCAGAGTGAAAGAGTGGGCAAAAAATGGACTGCTGGTAGAAATGTCAAGTCTTTGGGGACCAGCTTATGCAAAGGCATCTTCAAACCCCCAGTTCTGTTCATTTGTGCTACAAAATATGTTCACCCATAATAGACTTCCAACTTATTACATGCATCCAAATGATTCCCCCACAAGCACAGAATCCCAGTAATTAAGCCTCTAGCATGGCCTACACAGGAGAAGTCTTCTGGATGCCAGAACAAGTGCAGACATAGCAAATGCTGGGACAAACAGGATGACTTAGCACTGCACCTCAAAAGACCCTGCAGAAGACCAACTGAAGAACATAATAGAGATACAGTCATCCCATCCTGCTCAATGAAGATTATGGAGACTATCCAAAAATTCACAAGGCAAAAATTTGCTTCGGGCTTTCTTCCTTGGGCTGCCAGATCTAGTCTGAGAAACTCCTGGAGATTAGGGTACGGAGCCTTGAGGGGGTAGGGACCTCAGTGGGGTACAATGCTACAAAGTCCTCCCTGCAAGATACCCATTTTCTCCAGGGGGACTGATCTCTGTAGTCTGGAGATGAGCTGTAATTCCAAAGGATTCCCAGATCCCACCTGGAAGCTGGCTTCCCTGTTTCTTCCTAATATAATTTTTGAATTAGTTAAGGAGACCATTTTGCTGTTTTAGTCATTTGCATTATTATTGGTTGCAGGGTCTGTAAGGATCATCATCATCATCACGCCTCATCTTTTCATTACAGTTGTGAGCAAAGGCTCCAGGTTTTGTGATTGTTCTATTTTACAGCCACTAGATGGCATTGTTCTATTATATGTCCTACTTGTATGTGTTTTCCGTCTTTACTCGTTAGTGGTCCTTCAGTACTTAGGGATCTTTACATTTGGACCACTTTATGATTTTTCTAAATGGATCTGCTGAAAAACCTGTTGGGTCATAAACCTTTTGGTTGACTCATTAGCTATTTTTATTGCTTTGATAGTTATGGATGGAAAGGGCATACACATAGCTATCTTAGTCCTTTGCAGACAAAACAAACAAACAAGCTTGTGCTTTCTTACTTAAACAAATACATTTCAGTTATAGGACTGGATCTCAACATACAGGAGTGGAACCTTTCCAGTGTAAAAAGACGTCCTCCAGTGGAGAAAGTATGCTTTTTCAGTCTTCCATCAGTGAAAGTCTCTTTCCTTTGGATTATGGCTCCTTGCACAACTTCCACCATTAGTGGACCTAAATCTTTGGCTCCCATGCAGAATGTCATAGGCTGAGTTCTCATGCTGGACAAAAATAGTCTACTGTATTTCAAGAAAAGAATGCTGTAATATCACATTTCTACAGAAGACCTACCAAATGGGGACAAGATCAGGGGGTTCCCTAAGTTTTCCCCACCAACTTGTGGCACTAGATACCCCATAATCAATATGGGCAATTATTTTTTGTCAGTGTCAAATCTGTTAGTGTTTTGGTGACTGATGGTAGATAGTTAATTGGTTACAGTTATTCTAGTGTGTTCCATGCTATTCTAGCAAGAATCCTTCTTTGGTTAGTTTTCCAAGACCACAGAAAAAAATCCTATGGGATAATTTGTTCTTAGTGGGGACTTTAATTGCTTTCTATTTGAACACCTTGATAGGAAGAATGCTGACCATATAAGTATAGAAAGTATGGGTACCAATCAACAGGATCATTTAGGAAACCTAGATCTAACTGATATATGATGGAAATGTAGCCCACAAACAAGGGTTCATTCTTTCCTCTTCAGGTTAGGAAACTCTTCACTTCAAGGATCTTTGGCTCATAATGAATTGATACCACAGTCAGACTTTGCCTTAAAAGAGCTTTCAATTAAAATAGTAAGACTTTTGGTCTGAAAGACTGGCCCATGAATGACTGTTCATTCACAATTATATAGCCAGACAACTGGGGAAGAATATGAGAATTATTTTGAATGTAATAATACCCTCGATGTGCCTAGCCTGCATAGCATGGGATGTTATGAAAACATTTGCAAACAGAATTTCATCAACATGACTTCATATAATAAGAAGTTAAGGGACAAAGAAACAGAAACTCTTCAAGCAAAAAAATAGCTAGGCTAGAAGATACATCCATTCATCTAATTGAATTTATAATTGCTGCTGGTAAGAAATTATCCTTGCTGGACACTGACAAAACAATAAGGCTTCAAATTCACACCAAAAGTGCAATAGTTTGAAAGTAAAACTGGTTGCCTTAAGTGTGGCAATTTAAATCTAAACAAAGCAAAGCAACATTCACAGCAGTAAAAGATCCATTTGCAGAAATAGTGGCTAAACCACTCACTTTTAAAAAATGTTGGAATTTATGCTTAGCAAAAAAACTGAATATGGATGAAAGTGATAACTATCTAAATAGGGAAGACTTGTTAAATTCAGAAGAGGAACATGGGGTTTTGTGTATGTGAGCGGGGGGTGGGCGGGGAACAAACCTATCCAAAGGCTGAGAATGGCTTCACTAAAGAGATTTACAAAAAGTTAGTGGATGTCCTCTTTCCTAATCTACAGCCATTTTTCAGTTTCATTCTGCAAACCAGTAATTCTCCAGTGTCCTGGAAAGAGGTGAAATTAGTAGCTATATTGGAACAAAACTATGGTTTTATTTTAAAAGATTCATACAACCCATATTTCATCTTAATTAGAATGCAGATTTTTTCACTCTGCTGGCTAACAGACAAGATGTTTATTTTATTATGTATCCACAATACTAATTAACTTCCATTAATTCACTAAGAGGCTATAGTAAAAAGACCCTAAATATGGGGCATAATTGTAACCACAACAAATTGCCAAGTTCATTAGTGTCTCTGGACTCTGAAAAGGCTTTTGACCACACTGAATGGCAATTTGTACACAGATGTGGAATAAAAAGAGCCCAAAATATCAGATGAGATAATAAAGGACCATGTTTGTTTATTTACATCAATCCAGAAAGGTGGATCTGCAGCACCCACAGACCAACCCCACTCCAAATCTATTCGCAGTGCAGGCAATTGGTGGGATGCACATTAGTCAGGCCTCCTCTGTTAGTGCATCCCTGATTTTACAGTCACAAGAGGCCACCCTGGCTCTGAGCCTAGACCTGCCATGTGCTCAGACTTCTCCTTGGTGAGCCTCCACTCTACTAGAGGAAGGTGACTTCTTCCTCTCCCCCTAGCCACTAGGCCTATGGGTCAAGGAGTCCCTGTCCCAGATCCATGAAGGCAATGATGCTCCAGGTCTGGTCTGAGGGATTCTTCTTCATGCCCTAAATGATGTTCTATTGCTTCAGACCAACATGGCTACCCAGCTGAATCTAATAGCCCTTTTGGTACAGCCAAAGCATACCAAGTGCTTGGGCAGAGCTTCTAGGCAAACAATGAGGGGGAAAACTCCAGGAAAACTGGGTTTTTCATAATCCCTGCACTCACCCATTCCAAGGGCCAACTTTTGGCACAGTCCCTAAAATATTCTCTGAACCCATGTGCACCTGAGGCATCTGATTGAACCAAGGAAAGATAGCACAAGCACAGTCTTTCATCACCAAAACTCTCTAAAGTCTGCATAAGATAGGAGCATTATCTTGTTACTGAGCTTTTAAAGGGCAAACCTTTTGCCTACGTAGTCAGTCATGGACTATTCCAAATCTGTCTTTGTCGTGTCTTAAATACAGATCCCTCCTATCTATTTAGAAAATGTTTATTCCACCACTTCAGGGAACCAGCCAAAAGCAGCTTACAAAAAAAATAACAAAAAACAAAACGTTAAAATGTGTAAATTAAAACCCAACATTAAAAACCTACCCACAACATGAAAACAGAGCCCATACAACCTAAGGTTTCCAGGTCTGACTTAGGAAATGTCTGGGGACTTTGGGGATGGAACCAGGAGCAAGGTTGTGACAAACACGATTGAACTCCAAAGGGAGTTCTGGCCAACATATTTAAAGAGACTGTGCTCCTTTTAAATGCCTTCCCCTCATTGGAAATAATAGATTGAGGACACCTTCTTTTGGGATTCATAGAACTGGACCCTCTGGTCCAATCTTTTTGAAACTTGGTGGGGGGTTTGAGGAGAGGCACTAGATGTTGTACTGAAAATATGGTGCCTCTATTAGGAGTGTGCATTCAGTTCAGCCGAACCGAAGAAACCTCCGAATCACCCCTGATTAGGAAGTATACCGTGTCATATACTTCCGAATCCAATTTGCAGCCATAATACGGGAGTTGTATACGGCTCTCCGTATACTTCCAAATCAATATTTGGAAGTATACGAAAGTCCATAGAAAAGGCGGGAAAGGAGCTTCTGCAGCCTCAGGGAAGCTGCTTGCCTCCTTTCCCGCCTTTGGAAGCTTTTTCCCGCCTCTCCCATAGCCTCATTGGGATCAGGGAGGGAGGGGGAGGGGAGAGGAGAGGAACAGCATGCTTTGCAGGGCTGTTATGTAGCTGATGGCTGGGCTAATCCCCCAGCCATCAGCAACATTGTTGTTCTTTTGTTTACTTGGGTATCCAAGTAAACAGTGTTCTTTGGCCAATCCCAGAGCAGTGGTATTTTTTGAAACTGCTCTGTATAGGGCCAGAGAACCTTTTTAAGGATTCTGCCAGGTCGGTCGTCCATGGGCTTCCATTTTCAGTGGTCGAGAATCCTGGGGTGCTAGGATTGCTCAAGTACCTGGTGCCCTGGTACAAAGTTCCTACTAGAACCACCATTAGCAGAACCATTGTGCCATCTGTTTTCAGGGCAACCAGATCTGTGGTGAAGGAGCATTTGTCCCATGCTGCCGGGGGGGACTGTTCATTTCACTTCAGATATCTGGAGCTCCCGACATGCGTTCGAGGGGTATCTCTCCCTGACTGCACATTGGTGGCAACCCAGTGAGCTGCAGGGTGGGGGTGGCAGTAGCGGCAGGCAGGGTCAGGGCCACCAGGCCAGCTATCGCTGGGCCTTGCTGCAAGCTTAAGCAGTCGATGTGCCGCACACGGCGGACACTTTCAGAGCCATTCTCTCATGGCAGTTAGAGGGCTGGGTAGGCAGCGGGGACATCGCCACAGGCTTCATGGTGACTGACGGTGACTCCAACATCCAGGCGACTGCCCAGCATCAGGGCCTAAAACGCCTTCCTTGCATGGCCCACCTTCTCCTCCTCGTGGTTAAGGATGCATTGGGCCAGACGAAAAGCCAGGATCGTCGGTATCTAGCCGTGACCCATGAGTACCGACTTCTGCTCCAGAAGTGTCGGCACATCACGGGCCACTTCTCATGCAGCAATACAGACTCGTAGCTCCTGTGTGAGAAACAGACACTGACAGGCATGTCAGGGCACCACCTGATCAGTGATGTCAGCACATGCTGGAACACCACCTGGAGCGCATGGAGCAGAGAGCCGCCCTGGATGCCTTTGTCTCTGAGATGAGGGTCTTTCAGGATGAGAACCATCTTACCCAAGAGGATTGGGTGGTCATTTCTCAGACTGTGAGAAACTTTCTTGGGTCCTTCAAGACCACACAGAAATGCTCTCGTCTGGCACGGCGAGCATCGCACTAGTTGTCCCCATGGTCCCAAAGGCCCGTGAGGACCTGGCCTCATTTCTAGTGCCAGCTCAAGGCTGTGCAGACGTTCTTCCAGCGGTGCGTGCCCTGGATGTTAGGCTGCAGGAAGGGCTTGAGGCCCGGCTTTCAGACTTTCACCCAGGATAAAGCCTACATGATGGCGACCATGTTAGACCCGCGATCACCGAGCGACCCAACGAGCTCGATCGCTGGCAAGACGAGTTCTCCCAGAAGGTTGAACACTGCAGAGTCAGGGTGGGCCCAGTGCTGGTAGCTGAGGGAGGGGGGTGGAAGCAGTTCATCTGCCACTTCCACTGCTGTCCACCGCTTCTCTTGTTTGAGAATTGTGTTGTTTGGGGCAGGGCTGGAGAGCTGTCATCTGTAGATTGCGTGTTCTGTGGCAGGGATGCTGGCATCTGGATGAGAGACCCAGAACCAGCATGCTTGTTGTGCTTGGCCAGCTCTCCCCACGTTGTTTGTGGCAGGGCTGGAGAGCTGGCATCTGTAGATTGTGTGTTCTGTGACAGGGAAGCTGGCATCTGGATGAGACCCAGAACCAGCATGCTTGTTGTGCTTGGTCAGCTCTCCTCGGGTTGTTTGGGGCAGGGCTGGAGAGCTGGCATCTGGGTTTGCTGCAGCCAGGTCTGCAGAGCAGACCTTGAGCAGATTGTGTTTTGTGTGGCAGTGATGTTGGCAACTGGGTTTATATTAGTTCCAGACCAGCAGGGTTCATAGAGTAGACAGATGGATGTGGGTCTTATAGAGATTCTCTGGTGTGAAGTTAGGTTTGGCTTTGGGTGCCCCAGGAATTGGACCCTCTGGTCCAATTTTTTTTTCTGGCCCTGTGAGTTTTGTGTGGGACAGTTCCCTGATGTTGCATAGCAGTTTGGGGGGCTCTCCTCAAAACCCCTGCTCCCCAGAGCCACTTTTCCCACGACGATTACAGTGGAGAAGTGGCTCTAATTGGTTTTTTCTCACCATTGGGAGCAGTGTTCCTTTTGGGTGCCCACAGATGGGTGCAGTCTTTTTGGGCCAGGGGGCTGCATGCAGGGGAGTCCCCTGAAGCTGCCCTGCAGTTTTGTGGCCTCTCCCTCAAATCCCCCTCTGGCCAGAGCCACTTTCCCCACAGCAATTATAGTGGAGGAAGTGGCTAATTGGGCTTTCCCCAGCATTGGTGGCAATGGGCCTTTTGGGGAGCCCAAACACAGGGACCCCCTGGCCCAATCTTTTTGGGACTTGGGAGTTTTGTAGCGAAGAGTCTCCTGCGGGTTCCCTGCAGTTTTGGGGGCTCCCCCTCAAACCCCCTGACCCACAGGAGCCTCTAATTATGCCCTATGTTGCCATTGATTTCAATGGCCCATAGGGTATAATGGTGGGATAGGGGCACCTTCTTTGAGTGCCCCTGGAATGGGACCCCCTGGCCCAATCTTTTTGGGACTGGGCAGGTTTGTAGGGGAGAGTCCCCTGCAGGTCTCCTGCAAATATGGGGGCTCTCCCTCAAACCCCTTCCCCTCCAGGCAGCTCCCAATATACCCTATGTTGCTATTGATGTCAACGGCCATAGGGTATAATGGGGCTGTATATTTGGAAATAGCCATACAACTACCATATATACAGCTATTCCAAGTATCGGTATTCCAAATTTTTTGGCCCCATATATTTCTGAATCCGATTAATTCTGAATTTTTTTTTTTTTTTGCACACCCCTAGAAGATCTTAACTGCTATGTTATCAATGTGAAAGAGGGCTTTAAAAGGAAGAACCAGGACTTAGAAATACTTGGGCACCCAAAATACTTGGGCACAGAAATACTTGGGCACCCAATGCAGATCTTTCAGCACTGGGCTGGTAGTCAGGCCTTTTTCAGTAATGGCACCTTATGAATGGAATGCTATTCTCTGTGAGACACACCTGATGCCTATATTGCTCTCATTTAGATGCCAGGCTATTGTTAGGGGTCAGGTACAGGTATAGCCCTGTACCCTTCCCCAACAATAGCCTGGCTTTTGCATTTTGTATGAGCTCAAGTTTCCAGACCTCATTCAAAGCCCTATGCAGAAACACATCGTAGTAATCTAAACTGAATGTAATCAGAGTATGGATCACGCCATGGCCAGACAATGTTTTCTGAGGAAAGGCCATAGCTGACATAGCCAAACAGCAGAGAGTGGCACAAAGGAAGTCTGGTACTCCAGCTGCAGCAGTACCTCAAGCTATGAACCTTATGCTTCAGGGGGAGTGCAATGATCAGTTGCCATTCAGGCTTATATGTTGTTTGATTTTATTGGGTTACTTAGGTCATAAGTTCTGACAGGCCTGTTTCTTAATTACATCCACCTGCAAGCATTTGGTTCTCAACAAAATTGCCCATGGGAGCCTCCCTAATTTTCTTATGCTAGAAATGCTAATTAACTGTGTCTGGATTGGCTAAAGGGCTCACAGGTTGATGCAAGGATGCCTGAAAATATGACTCAGCTGTCTCTACTTATCTACTGGCATGAGAGAGAGGTGGTGGCTTCTATACCTTCATGCCAGAATGACAAGGACTGTTTCCCTGGGAATGGACTTTCTTTCTTAAGCTTGAGGGTAAGGGCGTTATGTCTTGAAACCACAAGGCAAGTTAGTAAGCTTTTAATCAGACAGGCAGGTTAGTAAGCTTTTTATGTCTCAGTAAGTTAGCCACTGGTTTAGTAAAAAAAAAATTGGCTTTTATTGCCATTTCTTGTGCTTAAAGAGTGGTTCCTGTCTAGCACACTGTCCTTATAATTTGAACAATTATCTAAAATTATCTTTTACTCTCTTGTGTCAAGAGTTACTTGCTGAGTGCATGCACATTCCCTCAGAAACTAGAGGTTAAAAGCTGATCAAAGCTATTTCTTTCCCAGACTCAGGCCTGAATCTATTGAGATGAGTTTAGATAATCCATCTCCTCCAAGACCATCTGAAGCTGTGTGGCCACCACCCACTCAAACAACTTGCCCAACATGGAATGTTAGCCACTTGGAAGTAGTTGTTTAGGTCAGTGGTGTCCAAGGATGCCTTCTTCAGATGTTGCACAACTGCATATTTCAATTTGATTGGAACTACATCCTCCCACAGAGAGGCATTTCTGCAATAGCTGGTACTGTCAGAAAGATTAGAAGAAGAAGAAGATACTGGATTTATATCCCGCTCTCCACTCCGAAGAGTCTCAGAGTGGCTCACAATCTCCTTTACCTTCCTCCCCCACAACAGACACCCTGTGAGGTGGGTGGGGCTGGAGAGGGCTCTCACAGCAGCTGCCCTTTCAAGGACAACTTCTGCCAGAGCTATGGCTGACCCAAGGCCATTCCAGCAGGTGCAAATGGAGGAGTGGGGAATCAAACCCGGTTCTCCCAGATAAGAGTCCACACACTTAACCACTACACCAAACTGGCTCTAAGAAGCGGAGATAGAAGTGGAGATACCAGGTTATGCTTGGTAATCATGAGCTTTTTACCTGAGAAGGGTTCCCCACTTGCTTCCTGTCATGTACACACACATGAAGTGCATAGAGGAGCACATTATGTTCATCAAATGATATAATCACAAAAAGTTGGCACCACTTTTTATGACTTTACACAGATTAATTACTACCACTTTGTTCTATCCTCATTTTGTGATCCCACTAGTGATAAAAGGATATCATGAATTCTTGAAGTTAGAAAATCATGAATTCTTGAAGTTAAAGCAAATCTATTTATTTATTTATTCAGATTTGTATTCAAGCAGATCACGACAGGGAAACAGCCAACAGCTCATTACAATATACAATAATAAAAGATGAAATCATTAAAACACTTATATAGGAAAGGATTTTAAAAGGGTCAAGAATATATGTGTAAACCATACCCAGCACAGCTGTTTCGAAGTATATTCTCACATTCCATGAATATTTTTGCAGTATAAGTGACAGTAATATTATCCTGTGGGGGTTTTTTACACCAACATAGTTAATTTTTCTGTTCAATGCCTTGAATTTGTATCCATATTAAATTCTGGAGTAGGTTACTCTAGAGGACTGAACCTGCTATGATTCATGGCTATCTTGGTTTTTTTTAGATGCAGATATTATACACCTCAACACGGCAAGTTACAGACTCTGACTTTGTTCCAGCGGTGAAGCATTAATATGCCGCCGTGAGCTGCTCTGGCACTGTGGAGCTGCTTTTTTCCATACGGCAGATGCTGTGTTTCTGTCTACAGCACTAAATGGATTTTCTTGAAAAGCATTACAGGACTCTAAGTTGTACTGACAGTTCAAACAAGAAAACCTCTAACTGCTTATTTTCTGATAGAGATTTGGGGGATTTTAAAGCAAGTGATCTAAATTTGTTCAGAAAGCACATCCACATGGTAGCTCAAAATACTCCCATTGTCATTCCACTACATGCTTATTGTAATTGTTCTATTATATTATCATCTCATATGTGATTTCTGGTGTGTTTTGCAGATTCGTATTTAAAAGAAATCCACTGGCCTTTATTTAAAATTTCAAAAAAATTAAAAGGTCACGCAAACCTACATTTGATTAATAATCCATGAGCATTACCCAGTCCAAGTTTGTTCCATTTATTTCTATGGGACACATGTTTTATTTATTTATTAAACAACTTACCCGTTGCTGTTTGGTGCTGAGGAACCCCTGTTGAAAATCCACAAAACCACAAGAGATGGATTGCATACAACTACAATCTAAAACCCACAAAGAATTCAAGGTACACAATTTCACAACTGACTGTTACAAATAGGATCCAGAAAAGATTATTCATATAACAATTCATAGTCAACTTAGTCAAAAGAAGTTGTTTGTTTGTTTGAGCTTTTATCCCATCCTCCCCATGAATGGGGTCAGGGCAGGTTACACTAATTACAAGACATAAAAACAGCTTTAAAACTATAACAGCTATAGTTTTAACAACTATAACAGTGTGGAAAACTAAGACCTCAGTGTCAGGTCTCCACAGCCAGTACTGGTAAGTGATCCAAGTTGGCAAAGGTAGGTGGGGCCCAAAGTAAAAATAAGATGGTGATCAGCTCTCCATTTCAGAAAAACCAAGGCTGCTGCAAACATCAATTCTTATTCTCACTCACTAGCTTTGTTTTATTAAGAGGTGCTACTACAGGTACGCATTTCTCCTCACCAATGCCATTTAACAGCTATCACAAATGTAGTTGATTTAATTTTAATAGGCTTTATTTCTAAGCTACGAGGAAACAAAAATCAATAAGGCTCATAATTCTTTAATCCCTCCTTGAAGCGAGCATGGATGCTGCTGTCATAAGAAAGTATGAGAGCCAACCCTCACTGTGACAGAACTGGCAAGAAAAGGGGAAAGATCAGATCCACTGAATATGTGGTTATTACAACAGAATTCCATTTCCAATAGTAACTGGCAGAATTCCAATTACAGTCCAAAGATGATGCCTGAAAAGCTGTAGCAGTGCAGAATGGCTAGTTGTGGTAGTAATAGCTACTGGCTGTTGGCTGAACAATGATCATCAGTACAGGATGCTGGAAAATGGGTGGAGAGGCAGAATTAACAAAGCAGATCATGAGCAGAGCTGTTGTCCAGGCAGTTCACAAGAGCAAGAACTGGTCTAATGGGATTTTACCGTGCAAGGTCAAATTGTTATATTCATGCTTCCCCCCCCCTTTCCTGGTGCCCCGAGTGGGGCTGTTATCCTTGCAGGAGTCAGAGTTCCTTCTGATCAAATAGGTTATGCATGTAGTGGGATGCCCTGAATTATCCATGCTCCATCATCTGCTCTAGGCTCTGACCACTATCACCATTGTGGGGGAGCTGCCTTCTAGTTTAATCATGGACTCCTGAGCTACCAGTTCTGTTGGTTCTCCACATGGAGCTTACTCCTGCATTGTGGGCTTGGGGCTTCCCTCTGTGGGGTTCTTAGTAGGTTCTACAAAGAAATCTTTCTGTTCTGATAAAGTGTGGGCACACTATAAACTGAAGACAGGCATGTCCTGGTTTATGAACATTTTTCTTCCCCCTATATCAAGGTAGCAGAGCATTTATCATTTTGAAGAATTTTCTAAAGAGACTGTTTTATTTCAGTTCATAATATGCAACCACTGATTACCCAGTTTCAAAGCAATTAAATCATTTAGGGAATATAAAGATCTGATCTTATTAATATTCCAGCTAAAATCTAACCAGTAAGGAGTAAATTCATCCAAAGTCTTTAGAAATCAACCACTGAGACCTACATGGAAGGACATAGTCACGCATCATATATATATTTAACAATAAAAGGTAGGTAAAATAAATTGGAAAATTAATGTGATGTTTCATTTAGTTTTCTAACAGCCCTTTCCTGATCCAGAGATCCACTTGCACTCAAGATCAAAAGATGATTTATGTAGGAGAGCAATGATAAAATCTCCCACGGGTTTTCTTTCTTCTCTTTTCTTTGTAATTGAAAGTAGCCACAGAGGCCTGCACCTTTCATCACAGCAGTGGTGCTGTGCACGGGGAAGGGTATTTAACCATTTTTCCAATCAAACAATTGCATCCCCCAAAGTGTTGCTAGCCCAAAGGCGGGAAGACATTGTCGGTCAAACAGTAGCTGGGGGGAGGGGTTACGATTTTGATCAGGAGACAGCTTGGGGGAAATGGTTGGATATCTCTTTCCCCTCTATGCTGCTGCTACGATCAAAGTGTGAGTCCCCTGGCAGCTGCTTTTTATTAAATACAAAATTATTAAGAGAACCAATCATCAATCTTTTGTGTAACAGGTAGATTGGCCCCCACAAGCTCACATGGTACACATGACATATCCATTTACTTCCACAGTGGAGGCTTCGACAAGTAGATAAGAAATGTATGGGCACATTAGCTGTTGATTAAAGTTCTTGAAAACCTTGTAGTTCTAGATGAAGTGTCATTGATTTTAGTGGAATAGCTGAGAACATCCAATGAGACTTCTAAGCGTATAACTTTACTGACTTGTTTTTAATGCTTTAAATAGAAGCATATGTTTCTTTGTGACCCCCCATCCCCCCAAAAGAATCTCCTTCCTCTTTCAAACAAACAAGAAATCCATAAGTAGAATTTTACTTCCCAGCAGAGCAATATCAAACATTTATACGTTTACAGTTTTGCTCATGTCAAGCAATGCAGAGCAGCTCTGCCCACTGGGGCTCCAGGCAAAAATTGCTATAAGCATTCTGTGGAAACTGGTCTCAGACACAAAAAAAATTAATTATCTCATTGTAATTAATAAAACACAAGTGTTTCATTATGCCAAGGCAGGAAACAACAAATCTAATTTTTCAACAATCACAGCCTCTGAATATGCACAGCTCTTTGCCTCTGTAGTTATTTCATGCTTCTAATTATGCAAGCACTACAGACCAAATGGGATGCAGATTAGCAAACACAGGAAGTATCTCCAGCATTTTAAGATTCCAATTTTTTGTGACAGAAAAAAACAACACAGCCCTGCTAGACTTATTGCAGCTTCAGGATTACCCAACATGTGAAAAATAGGAAACTCTTCAGTAAATTTTCAGTTTGATTGGATCTTAATGTTTCTCACCAGACAGGAATGCACAGTTTCACCAGAAAGATAAAAACTCTTATGTGCTGAAATGGATATGAAAGATGTAAGTACAATAAAAATGCCTTTATATCGCTTTCCTTCTCACATATTAAAACACTGATAATTCAGGTAGAAGGCCAGCAGTGCAACCTAAATACAGTTACACACTTCTAAGTCAATTGATTTCAGGGCCTCTTAGGACTGCAGTGCTACTAGGCATCTTTAAAACTTTTTGAAAAGCCATCATTTTGTTGAGAAGTTTTGTCTGCAAAGAAAATACAGCATATGGCACAATTAGCTTCCTAAGCATTTTCAAGAACTATGTTCCAGTGTTTTCTGGGGGATTTAGTCGTGATCACAGTTGAGGAGATATAGACACTAAGAAACTATAAAACCCCACCCATTGTGTGTTCGACCTACATTTATTTTAGTAAATTTCTATTCCACCCATTCCCCGTAGGGCTCAGGGTGGAGTACAACATATAATAAAACAATAAAATATAATAAAAACATTTTAAAACATTTTAAAACAGACAACAGCACTCAGATTACCATGACATCACATATTGCCCAGCCTAGCCATCTCACATCATGATATCTCATAGGGATATCATATATCATATGATTAATATATCTAAATTAAACCCTTTGTTTAAACTCACAGACAAATAATATTAGTGACTAGGGCTTCTTTTGTAGCAGGAACTCCTTTTCATATTAGGCCACACACCTCTGATGTAGCCAATCCTCCAAGAGCTTACAGGGCTCTTAGTTCAGGGCCTACTGTAAGCTCCAGGATGATTGGCTACATCAGTGGTGTGTGGCCTAATATGCAAAGGAATTCCTGCTACAAAAAAGTCCCGTATGCTTCATCTGTCATATGAAACCTATAATCACAACTCACTCTTATAATAGGTGTGTAATCCCTTCCAGTTTGACACCTCAATTTGTAGTTGGCTGCAATGTCTTTCAGCAGTACCTCAGTATTATCTAGATTGTACTTCAGTAGTAGCCCACATTCCCCCCTCCCCCACTACTATATCCAAGTACCTGCTTAAAACATCTGTTTACTCACCTGAATCAGCTGAAACAGAGAGGCAGAGTTGTTTGCTATCAGCAAACTGATGACACTTCACTCCAAATAGTTGGGCGATCTCTCCCAGTGCTTTTGTTTAGATGTTAAATAGCATCAAAGAGAAGACAGAACCCTGCAGAGCCACACAGAATACGTAGCAATAGCCAGTCCTGGGCAATGTTCCCTCTGAGCTGCAGAGTCTTGTGAGGAAAAATTCTACTTTGTGAGCTACTGGTATTAAAATTGTGAGCTATTGCATAAATTATTGTGCTCTGGGGCCATTTTTCCTGAGCTAAGACAAAAATGTGTGATCTGGAGGCTAAAAATCTGTGAGCTAGCTTATGCCAACATGGCTTAGAGGGAACACTGGTCCTGGGTAAATCATACAAGTCACATGGTAGCAAGTTGCCCAGTGGTTGCTGCTGGGCATGGCCCCAAAGAATTGTCCCTCAAAAGCCAAAACAGTCCTGGAAAGGACTGCCTTCTACTAACAGAAAAAAAAGGCTTGAAGGCTGGCAGTACATTTGTGGTTGCCTAGCAACAACCACTGAGGACATTCATTTCTTAAAGCTACAGGTACTGTTTTGATTATTTTGTATTTCTTAACCCCCAATGTGTTTTGTTAGATTTCAGGTTTTTCTGCAAACTTGAGGCTTCTTTCAGGATCATTCTTGTTGTTCATAGCTTCAGTTCTCTGGATTGAAGTACTCATAGATAGGCCATGTTGAGAATTAGATATATTGATGATGCCAAAAGCAGTTATAAAGTAACTTTACTGACAGTGGAACTAGGCAAGGTATAATCTGTGCTTTACTTAATTTTGAAACTCATTTTCAGAATTGGGTCTCCTATCTTACTACAACTATTATGAGATGCATGGTCAGAATGTGTAATAGTTTGATATCTGCAGGCTCATAAAAAGGACAGTGCTTCTGAGCAAGTAGCAAGCCCAATTCATTTTCTGTTCAAAAGTAGTCTCCAGGTCCTTCTGCATCTTAGAAATAGGGGCTATGACTAAGGGTGTGCAGCAAAGAAAAAAAGTATTTTTCAGATCCAGTTATATTGGAACCAAAAAATACCAGTGTTCCTGGTTTTTCAGGTTCCAAACATTGATATGATATTTGAATCCTCTTTTGGGGTGGGTGAAGGGTTTTCCAGTATTTTTCAGCTCTATTGTGCCCTATAGAGAATCTTTGCTGGATGTTATTTTTAAAGGTACTGTTATCAGAATTACAGCAGAGCTGCTGGTGCCTGTCCTTTAAACAATCTCCAAATTTCAAGTCAATTGGATCATGGGGTCTGGTTGTATGGGCCCCTGAACAAGGTGCCCCCAGATATCCTCCATTGTTTCCTGTGGAGGAAAAAAAGCACAAAAATTGTGAAACATGAGAACACCTCCTCCACATACACACACACACATATTATTGCAAGCTCTTGCTGAGCCCAACCAATGTAAAACCTGAGAATATAAACCTATGGAAACCCAATAATCTGAAATGATATAAAACCCAAGGACTTGGAACTATGAAGAACATAAGAATTTTAACCTATGTAAAACATTAGAATACATACACACACGGTGACGGGGCTTCCAGCCTCAACAGGCACACATGCTGCTCACTCAGTATTGCTCCAACCCTCGCGTCTATGCTTCCAAGCAAGGAGTGGAGCGATGGTGTGCATGCCTAGATACAAGCTGAGGCCAGAAGACCTGCTGCGGCCACCACTGAGCTTGCTCTCACCAAGGAAGTGAGGGGCAGTGGGGGGCACCTGGCCTGGGAAGCTAGCCTTTCACCGGCTCCCCAGTGCCGGCACTGTGCACAAACCAACTCCAGGAAAGAATGAACTTTTGAAAAACAAAAAAGCACCCTTGAAACTGATCCAGGTGGGCAGCTGTGTTGGTCTGAAGCAGTAGAACAAAGTTTGAATTCTGTGGCAGCTTTAAGACCAACAAAGTTTTATTCAAGGTATGAGCTTTTGTGTGCAAGGTATAAGTTTCATGTGCAAGCACACTTCTTCAGATACAGTGAAACAGAATTTCCTCACTGATTACATACAGGAAGGGAGCGGGTGGGGGGAGTTTAGTTGTCAGGAAGGGCCAATTAGAGTCAAGACAGAGACAGAAACAAAAATGGAATGTTTAAAAGCTTCAGGGGTCAAACAGGAATAATAAGTTTAGTTTATATGATTGCCATCATTTGGATTCAATTCTGGGAGGGGTCAGAGAAGGAAATAAATATGTCAAAATTGAAGATTGATGTATTCTTAAACTATGGAATGCTCTGAGTAATTAATTGAGATCCTGCCATCTCTCAAGTACGGAGGTGACTTTACAGCATATTCCTCTTTGAAGTGAGGCAATTGGCTGTGCAGATTATATGCACCGTCCCCAGACCAGAGAAATTCATTCCAATTTCTACTGTTCATTATGTTACATTACAATATACTATTCTAATCTATTATGAAAAATAAGAAATAAAATAAAATGGCCCTTCTGGGGGATTGATGAGAATACAGATATAAGGGCTGAACAGGCAAACAGGTCAAACCCTATGCCAAAGGGTAAATGGACACAAATCTGACATCACAAATCACAAACCATAGAATTATGTCAGAGAATACTTCAGCTTTCCAGGACATTCAATGGGTAGCTGTTTTATTACAAAGGAACTTCAGGAACAAATTAGAAAGGAAAATTGCTGAGTTGCAAATTATTATAGCACTCAGAACAATGTAATCTCCAGGATTTAACAGGGATATTGGTTTCTTATCTCGCTGCATATTCTAATCATTCAGTGTACGTGTTTATGTATGTACACACACACATCTCTGAGCACACATCCCTAGGCTTAAAATGGTCATTAGATGCTTGATAGAGCACTAAAATGGTGATTAGATGCTTGTTAGAACACTAAATACTTGTGCAATATTTTTAGGTTAAGAAGCTTTTTGAAAATATCATTAATTTTATTCTCAAAGTCCATATCTTGAACGAAGATACTAGTATAAAAATCAACCTGCAGGAGTTAATAGTTCACAAAAGCAAAAGGCTTTTAAAAATCTTTTAAAGCTGTATCTCAACAATATCTGTATCCTCATGAAAAAGCATAAAAATCCATTTGATTGCCCCCACCGTGACCAGCGGCTCAATAGGGAAATCAACTATCTCTGGAAGCACAAACGATATGAATACTTTTCCTTGTTTCTTATAAATCC
Source organism: Heteronotia binoei (assembly GCF_032191835.1). Lineage (NCBI taxonomy): Eukaryota > Metazoa > Chordata > Lepidosauria > Squamata > Gekkonidae > Heteronotia > Heteronotia binoei. The sequence goes on along the minus strand of NC_083232.1, from coordinate 39,522,037 downwards.
TAGACAAGTTGCCGCATAAATTGCCACTATTAATATTAGAAAGGAGAAAGGGGTTTAATTAGTCCCTGGAGTAAAGAGACACAATCTTCCATTATGAACCACAAATCAGTTTCCCGCAGACTAAGTATGAACCCATGTCTTCCAAAGTACACTTCTCTGAAGGAAGATTCTGAAATATTCACAGCTTTTAGTCAAGCTAGAATGAATTTATGAGCTGGGGGGCGGGCTCTAGTGCATTACACCTTCCATCACTAAGAGACCACAAAATACTAAGAGCCAATTTCAGATCTAAGCTGCTCTACTGTGCTGGTACAGTGTTAAAACACCTGCTCATTGATCCAGCAAAAGACTGAAGCACCTGAGCAGCCCCACTGATTGCATTAAAAAAACATACATGCCAGAAGAAAGAGAAAAAAAAGTTCCACTTGTGTTTGTCAGACTTCAAGATCTGCTACCAACATTAAGTGCAAAACATACAACTACCCAAGTAACAGTAACAGCTGGGCACAGGGCACAAGTCACAAACAAGACTGAGACCCAAGACCCAGAGTGGCATTCCTGTCCCACAAGTATGGGACTCTTTTTCACAGAAGACAGGCAACAAAGAAAGTCTGAGCATTTTTTCAGAAACACTGGCAGGCCTTAAACAAACAGAAAGGAGGATACTGCCCAATATCAAGGCACTGGAGTCAGAACTGGTGGTGCCTCCTTGTGGTGAATTAAGGTGTGAAGCTTCAGCTGCCAGTCTGGATCAAACACTGCATGGGAAAGCCTCTTGGCTTTGATTGGGGAGCACAAGGAAAGAGTGAGTATGCGGGGGTATGCTGGCAGTCCTGGTACATTGCCTTCCTTGTCTCGGCCTTGTTTCCAGCCAAAATCCTGCACACCATTACAGTTTGGTGACCCAAGGCTGACCCAAGGCCAGTTTGATGTAGTGGTTAAGTGCGCGGACTCTTACTGGGTTTGATTCCCCACTCCTCCACTTGCAGCTGCTTGAATTAATGGGTTGAAATTAAATTAAAAGAGTTTCCAGTTCAACATTAGGAAGAACTTCCTGACCATTAGAACAGTTCCTCAGTGGAACAGGCTCCCTCGGGAGGTGGTGGGCTCTCCTTCCTTGGAGGTTTTTAAACAGAGGCTAGATGGCCATCTGACAACAATGAAGATTTTGTGAATTTAGGGGGAGGTATCTGTGAATTTCCTGCATTGTGCAGGGGGTTGGACTAGATAACCCTGGAGGTCCCTTCCAACTCTATGATTCTATGAATGGTCTTGGGTCAGCCATAGCTATCTCAGAGCTGCCCTTGAAAGGGCAGCTTCTGGGAGAGCTCTCTCAGCCCCACCCACTTCACAGGGTGTCTGTTGTGGAGGGGGGGAGGTAAAGAAGATTGTAAGCTGCTTTGAGACTCTGAGATTCAGTGTAGGGCAGCGTATAAATCCAATATCTTCATCTTCTTCTTGCAGAAAAACCACACACCCTTTGTTATACTTCAACTAACATTTTATTGGGGAATATTAATATATCTTAGCTCAAAATGGTGCGTCTATGAGAGGTGAGGTGAGCAAGGATCTCTGTCAATGTTTACGGAGATAGACCACTGAAAATTCTTTGGTTAATAATGGATTTTATTATAGGTATTGGTTTTCAAATAGTTACATCCCAATCAAACAATTTCAAGCATACAAGAGGAATACAGTGGTTAGCTGAATGTGTGAATGGGGGGAGAGGTGATACAATACCTAGATCTTGCAGAGTGGCTCTGTTAGAGAAAAACACAAGGCCTCTGGAGGGAAATTTCTCTTGAGAAGGGAGGGGGTGAAGGCAGAAAGGGATGGAGGGAGGAGAGGGTGGAGGAATCCCCATCTTGACAGGTAGGATTGCCTGTTTTCTAGGGTAAATTACATCACATCAAGCGATTCAATTACCCAATTAGGAAGCAGAGTGTCACACCAGTGGAAAATCAGGGTGTCATATTGAATATCCAATCAGAGATCATTGTGTCATAGATCCATACCACCAATAGAGGAATTTTAATTACACTGGCCAAATGACTTTTTATGAGCCTATTTTTCCAAACTGATTCCTTTGAAGCTCCCCAAAAGTGATAGATTTCTCCCTTAGTGTCAAACATGGATAGTCATCCATCAAGTGTTCAGGAGATTGGTTGACTCTGATAGCCTTAGCAGTAATTAAAGAAAAATAGAAATTTTTTAAAAAGTCGGATTCCCTGGCAGAAATGTGAGACCAGTTTACAGGTATACCACACATTCACAACAAGATTGCCACTTAACCTTTAGCCTTTGTGTTTCTGCTGTCTTGTCCTGAAGAACAACAGAACATATATATACAAGCCATTTATTTGTGTTGCAGGGGTCCTGGTAACCCTTATTTTTTATGTTTTGATAACAGGACTTAAAAGGTTGCCAAAAGAAGTGAAGGAACTTTTTACAGCTCGGCCCACTACGTGTCCCTCTCTAGGCCTGGAATTCTTCATTTCCAGGAGCAGAAAGATGGATGCTCCTTAGCCTTTCAGCATAGCCACCACGTCTGTCCAGCCTGCCTGGGGCCTAGAAGGAACTGGATTTTTCTACCTTATGCGCAAGAAAGACCATTCCAATTCAAATGGGCATTGCTGTGTCATATTAATATTCTAGGATTACATTGCAATATCACATTCCAGGGGTGCATGGCTTGGGAATCAGTACAGGGGTGTCTTTCTGGATATCACCTTTGTCATGGGTGCTGGGGACCCTGCAGAGGAAGTTGAGTCTGACGAGGAAACTGTGCCCCTGCCACCTGCACCAGTGCCCCTGCCTCCTGCTGGAGAAGATCCCAGCCCCCCTGCCTCGCCCTCTCGGGTGGCTCGTGTGCGTGACCGCCTCCGGCAGGACCTCAGGGATCGGAGGAGGGCGGCACGCTCACAAGCAAGACGCTCCCTGAGCCCTGAGTTCTGAGAGGATTCTGGCCCTCCTAAGAGCAAGGATGCTTAAGTTATGACAGGATCCTGGCTGCCTCCCTGAGCCAGCAATTAGCCCAAACGGACAACAGCCAGCAGAGGGCTATATAGCTGTGGGCTTTGGGAGGAGGCTTTGTGGAAGCAACTAGTCATCTCCCTGACACCCTAGCATCCACTCCGGCTTGACTTTGGTTCCTGACTCCCTGACTTTGGCTTTTGACTTCTGGACTCCCTGACCTCGGCTTCTGGACCTCGGACCTGCGATACTTGTACACTGATTTGGATTTGGCGCCTCAGACCCTCCTGCTTACTGGCTACAGACCTCGGACTGCCTCTGGACTTTGCCTGACCCGGCCCCAGCCGTGACAGATTGCTTCCACCCGACAAACACCCACTCCACAGGATGGATGCTGAAGCAAGTGAAACCACAGAACTACTGGCTGCGCTCCAAGCCCAGGTACAGCAGCTAACACAGGCAGTAGTGCACTTGCAGCAACAACCTGCGGCCAGTGCTCCAGCCAAGTGCCCAGTTTCCCCACCTGACAGATTTGGGGGTGCCGTGGAAGAATTTCCTGCCTTCCTAGCACAGTGTCGGCTGTACTTTGAACTGAGAGCACGGGACTTCCTCAATGACAAGACAAAGGTGTGTTTCATCATCAGTCTGTTAAAGGGGCAGGCGGCCAAATGGGCCACACCCTTGCTGGTCGCATCCTCTCCCCTACTAACTAATTACCAAGGGTTTGAGGCCCACCTGTCTGCTGCTTTCTCTAGCCCAGCCCAAGCAGCCACAGCCAACCGGAAGATCAGGGCACTGAAACAAGGCAAATCCTCTGTGGCTCAGTATGCCACCGAATTCAAGCTCCTGGCCCAAGACTTGGCGTGGAATGAGGCTGCCCAGATGGACCAGTTTACCGAGGGGTTGGCAGAGGAGGTCCTGGATGAACTGGCCAGGGTGGAGCCACCACCCACGCTTCAACAACTTATCACCCTCTGCCTCCGCATCGATGGCCGCCTGGAAAGTCGCCGCCAAGCCAAGACCAGAGGGCGCCAGCTCCCTGCGCCGTGCCACTTGGCTCCTCGCCCATCCTCAGCTCGTACCAGCGCCGAGGACGAGCCTATGCGGCTTGGAGCTGCTCGACCCTGCCTGACCCCAGAGGAAAAGGCCAGACGCCGCACACAGAATCTGTGCCTCTACTGCGGCACGGCAGGCCACTATGCCTCTGGCTGCCCTGCTAAGCATCAGATACCCGGGCCTTCACCGCCACCGCCGCCAAAAGGGCAGCCCCAGGCGTAAGTGGACCCCCCAGCCTGGGGCGACTAGCTGGGTCCTCCGAACAGTGGGCTGATACCCCGGGCCCGTTCCTGCTACCAGTCAAACTCCATCTGCCTGACGAACGCTGGCTGTTCGTGTATGCCATGCTGGACTCGGGAGCAGCCCACTGTTTTATAGATGCCGCCTTTGTAAAACAGCACCAGATCCCGGTGCAGACAAAAGAGACTCCGTCGCTGGTGGAGGCTATTGACGGGCGCCTCCTCTGTTCTGGGCCTGTCACCCAGGAGACCTGTCCCATCACCTTCCACGTCCAGCAGCACCAAGAACAGCTGCAGTTTAATGTCGCCCGCATGCCTCGCTTCCCACTGATTCTGGGCCTTTCCTGGCTGAAGCTGCACAACCCCATCGTGGACTGGGCCCAGCAGGAACTACGTTTCCAAGACCCATGCCCCCATCTGACTCCTCCCACCACTCTGGCAGCTGGCATCCCGAGTGGTGGTCCTCAGCTCCCTCAGAAGTATGCGGATTTCGCCGATGTCTTCGAAGAGACGGGAGCGGATCAGCTTCCCCCTCACCGGCCCTATGACTGTGCCATTGACTTGGTACCTGGGGCACCACTCCCGGTGGGGCGTCTGTACCCAATGTCGGAGCCTGAGTTGGCCGCTCTGCGAGACTTCCTAGATAAGAACCTGAAACGTGGCTTCATCCGACCCTCAACCTCTCCCCTGTCTGCTCCAGTCCTCTTCGTGAAGAAGAAAAGTGGGGAGCTCCGGCTGTGCAATGATTACCGGGCCCTGAACAAAATCACCATCCGCGACCGGTACCCTCTACCACTGATCCCTGAACTCTTGGATCGCTTAAAGGGGGCCCAAATCTACACCAAGCTGGACCTCCGTGGAGCGTACAATTTGGTGCGCATACGACCTGGAGACAAATGGAAGACCGCATTTGGGACCCGGTACGGGCAGTACGAGCACCTGGTGATGCCCTTCGGATTGACCAACGCCCCCGCTGTCTTCCAGAGGTTCATGAACGACATATTCCGGGACCTGCTCGACCGCTTCGCAATCATATATCTAGATGACATCCTAATTTACTCCCGCAATCCTGCCCAGCACGCCGAGCACGTCCGCCAGGTCCTGCAGCGCCTACGAACCCATGGCCTCTACGTCAAGCTGGAGAAGTGCGACTTCGACCTGCGCTCTGTCGAGTTCCTCGGTCACATTGTGTCCCCGCAAGGGATCCTCATGGACCCGAAAAAAGTAGAAGCGGTCCTGACCTGGCAGGCTCCTCAGAATCGCAAAGACCTGCAGCGATTCCTTGGTTTTGCCAACTACTATCGGCAATTCATCCCGGCCTATGCCTCCCTGACAACACCCCTGACTCAACTACTCCGCCCCAAAGAACCCTTCTGCTGGTCCCCAGAGGCCGATAACGCCTTCTCCACCCTGAAGACCTGTTTTGCCACCGGGCCACTCCTGAGATACCCTGACCCCCAGCTTCCCTTTACGGTGGAAGCTGATGCCTCCAACGTGGCCCTGGGAGCAGTGCTGTCCCAGCGCGAGGAGCCATCTCAGCCACTCCAGCCCTGCGCCTATTACTCGCGCCAGCTCACGGCTGCGGAAAGGAACTATACCATCTGGGAGAGGGAGTTGCTCGTGATCAAGGCGGCTTTTGAGGTTTGGAGGCACTACCTCGAAGGGGCTCGCCACCCTGTTCAAGTGCTCACTGACCACCGGAACCTAGAGCACCTCCAGACCACCCGCCGTCTCAACCAGCGCCAGATCCGGTGGTCCCTATTCTTCTCTCGCTTTGACTTCCGGATCTCCTTCATCCCCCATACCCAGAACCGGAAAGCAGACGCGCTGTCCCGGAATACGCCCCTGCTTCAACTGAGGCCGCGCCCGCTGCTCCCATCCTGCCGCCCTCAGTATTTGCAGCCACCTCCACTTCACCCACACTCGTGGAGGACATTCGTGCTAGCCAGGCCAACGATCCCTGGGTCCAGCAACACCTCCAGGCACTCCAAGACGACTCAGCAGGCGAGTTCACGACTCGAGGCGGTCTCTTGCTACACCGCGAACGCCTCTATGTGCCGCCCGGGCCCTTGCGGGCAGAAGTGCTACGCCTGACTCATGACTCGTTACCCGCCGGGCACTTTGGACAGCATAAGACCACCCACTTGCTGACGCGAGAATTCTGGTGGCCACGAGTACGCTCCGATGTTGCCCGCTATGTCAGCTCCTGTGATGTCTGTCGGCGGGCCAAAGATGTCCCGGCCAAACCCTCGGGGTTGTTACAGCCCTTGCCTGCACCCTCAGGACCCTGGGACACCATCTCGATGGACTTCATTACAGAACTCCTACGATCCAAAGGTCAGACTTGCATCTTGGTGGTCGTCGACCTATTTACCAAGATGGCCCACTTCATTCCGTGTCCGAAACTTCCCACAGCTCAGGAGACAGCCCAGCTCTACCTGCAACACATATTTCGTCTGCACGGACTCCCAGCCCACCTGATCTCAGACCGGGGCCCCCAGTTCTCCTCTCGGTTCTGGCAAGCCCTCCATTCCAGCCTGGGTACTCGAGTGCACCTGTCCTCAGCCTACCACCCACAGACTGATGGTCAGACAGAGCGCACCAATGCCACGCTAGAGCAATATCTCCGCTGTTACACCTGCTACCAGCAGGACGACTGGACCAGTCTGTTGCCTCTAGCGGAGTTTGCATACAACAACGCGGTCCACTCATCCACCCAAATGACCCCGTTTGCTGCAACCTACGGGTACCACCCTTGGTTCTTCCCGGCGATCCTGCCACCCACGAATGTCCCCGCTGTCGAGGCCTACCTGCAAGAACTCCGCGCCAGCCAAGACTTGCTCCGGGAGCAGCTACAGCGGGCCAAGGAAGCCTATAAACTGGCTGCGGACCGGAAGAGGCAGGAAGGCCCCCCAATCCAGCCAGGGGATCAGGTGTGGCTCTCAACTCGCTACCTGCGCCGGCCTGGTCGGTCTCACAAGCTGGATGCGCGGTTCATTGGACCCTACCCCGTCACGGACCAAATAAACCCCGTCGCCTTCAGGCTCCAGTTGCCACCCCACCTCCGCATTCACCCTGTGTTCCATCGCTCCCTCCTTGTTCCAGCTGCACCCCCTGACCCAGCTCGGCCTCCTTGCCCACCGCCGCCACCACCGGTGTTGGTGGATGACGAGGAAGAATATGAGGTGCGCCAGATCCTGGACTCCCGGTACCATCGTGGAGGCCTCCAATACCTGGTGGACTGGGAGGGATATGGCCCAGAAGACCGGTCTTGGGAGCCCGAGGACAATCTTCATGCCCCGGACTTGGTGCACCGGTTCCACAACGACCACCCCGACCTTCCAGGTCCCTCGACGGAGGGGGGCCCTGGGGGGGGGGGATAGTGTCATGGGTGCTGGGGACCCTGCAGAGGAAGTTGAGTCTGACGAGGAAACTGTGCCCCTGCCACCTGCACCAGTGCCCCTGCCTCCTGCTGGAGAAGATCCCAGCCCCCCTGCCTCGCCCTCTCGGGTGGCTCGTGTGCGTGACCGCCTCCGGCAGGACCTCAGGGATCGGAGGAGGGCGGCACACTCACAAGCAAGACGCTCCCTGAGCCCTGAGTTCTGAGAGGATTCTGGCCCTCCTAAGAGCAAGGATGCTTGAGTTATGACAGGATCCTGGCTGCCTCCCTGAGCCAGCAATTAGCCCAAACGGGCAACAGCCAGCAGAGGGCTATATAGCTGTGGGCTTTGGGAGGAGGCTTTGTGGAAGCAACTAGTCATCTCCCTGACATCCTAGCATCCACTCCGGCTTGACTTTGGTTCCTGACTCCCTGACTTTGGCTTTTGACTTCTGGACTCCCTGACCTCGGCTTCTGGACCTCGGACCTGCGATACTTGTACACTGATTTGGATTTGGCGCCTCAGACCCTCCTGCTTACTGGCTACAGACCTCGGACTGCCTCTGGACTTTGCCTGACCCAGCCCCAGCCGTGACAACCTTCAGCTTAGCAATGAGCACCATCATTAGTTATGTGCCAGTTCTAACAATGCAATCATTAGAATCATATCCCTCCACAAAGATATTTAAAGCAGTAGATGGAGGACAAGTCTACAAAAAAGGTCAAATATTGTTACTCACAAGAAGACACCCCAAAACAGAAACGGGTGCTTTGGCACAGCTTTGTTAACAGGTTTGTTTTCTTCCCCCCCCCCTATTGAAATAAATAGTATTTTAAAAGCTATGAAAAATCTACCCATGCTATGTGCTTATCCATAAAGGTGAGTGGATTGGATGCATTCAAAACCTGTTGGTTGTGTTGATTCAGATTCAAGCAAAGTTAGAGCAAGCGAAGGGTCAGAGCTGGGAGGCTTCTGTCTGTTCTGCACTTTTCTTAGCACTTTCACCTTTGAATATATGCAACAACTAGAGTTGCCAGGTCTGTGTTGGAAAAAACCTGGAGACTTTGGGAGTGGAGACTTTGGAAGTGGATCTTGGAGAGGGCAGGGTTTGGGGAGGGGTGGGTCATCAGCATGGTGAAATGCCATAGAGTCCAGCCTTCAAAGCAGTCATTTTCTCCAGGGGAGCTGAACTCTGCCAGCTGGAGATCAGCTGTAAAAGCAGGAGATCTCCAGGCCCTACCTGGAGGCTGGCAGCCCAGCAACAACAAAGCATTTATATTTGTATTTTCAGTACCCTTTCCATGAAAGTAAAGTATTATTTGTATCATAGGAGGGCTCTTAAACTGACATTGTTTAGGGCCTTGTCCTGTCATAATCTGATGCTGTCTCCAAGCATTCCCTGCCCTGACTGTCATTGCTGTCAGGGCTACAGACCCAGCCTTGTCTGGGGTGCCCAGTCCTCATTCAGCCCCTTCTGCTGCTGGTTCTAAAAGGTTTAAAGCAGACATGGTTCTGCAAAACATTCTTTAGCAAGCAATGAAATAAGGACTGTTTGATAACAGAAGCAAAGTTTTTGTGTGTAGGTGTGAATTTATGTACTAGTCAATACATAAATTTGTTTTAATCAGTATGATTCACTGTTGCTTAGGCAAAACTGGTAAATTTAACACAAGGAAAATATAAGGAAAAGTGTTTTCAAGTGCTCCTCCTCCATTAGGGCCCAGCATGAAAAAAATTATCTTTCAGATGCTGCATGATTTGTTTTAATGCAGAATGATTAATGATACAGTGTAACTTCATATTGGGAAAACAGACTCATTTTATTACTTTAGATGGATAATTTAGCAAGAGGGATAATTTGGGCTTTCTACTCAGTTCTCCTGATGAAGCTCTGAAACTGGCAATTTCAATCTAGAAAGTACGGAATACTAATTACTCTCATTAATGCACAAATCCTTTCTCGGCTCTTGCGTTTCCAGCCACCATCGCTAAGTGCAAGCTCCATGTACTGCAGAAGTATTTAACTTTACCGGTTTCATTTCAAATTATATTTGCAGGAAATTTTTAGTTCACATTTTTCTAATGCTCAATGGCAAGTTTAACAAAAACTGCAGGAAAAGGTTTACCTGCAATCACACACACTAAACAATGCACTTTCCATCTACTTTTAATGCACTTTCCAACTGAATTTTGCCAGTTCACACAGTAAAATCCAGTTGTCTCTCATAAGCCTGAGTGTGTATTCTTGTTGATATTTTTGTTGCTTTTATGTAAAAGTTTTTCAATAAAATTTAAATTATTTAAAAAAAGAAAGAAAATGGATTGAACGTGCACTATTTAGTGCAGGGGTGTAGAACACATTTGCTACAGGGGCTGGATCTCGACCTTGTTGGGCCAGGCCATATGTGTCATAAAATGTAATGCCAGGTCAAGGAGATATAAACTTTGTAAAGGACACAGAAAACACACACATAACAAATGAGTTCGACTCAGCCTAATGCACCTCATTGACTTGCTGAGCCTCAATCAACAGGAGGAAGAGAGGGCTTGGCTCTGTAGCTCCTGTGTGGTTGAGCAAGCCTGAAAAAGCAAGCGGTGATGCAGAAGGAAGCAAGAGAGAGGGAGAAAGAAGCAGATGACAATGACTTGCTCGCAGGCCTGATAGGAGCCCTTCAGGGGCCTGATTCAGCCCCTGGGCCGCATGTTTGACACCCCTGATTTAGGGTGTGTGATCATTAGTGTTCAGGCTTTGTGAAAATCACAGAGTACAACTACTGTAGGAAGCAGAGCCAAAATTCCTCAGCCAAGAGATTTCACTACATTGCTGAACACTAGAGTAATAATCAGTTAGACATTCCTGTTCTTAAATATAGCACAGAAATAAAATGGGTCTCCCTGAATAACTTCTACATCATTATCTATGGCAATCTATTCAGTTGAATTTTGTCTGTTATTGGTGCTATGACCCTCAAATAATTTCAAAGTGCAGGGGTCTCCACAAAATTCACTTACCTCAGCATTCAAGTTTCTACATTGTTCTTTAATTTTCCTCAGACACAATAAATAAGTATATGAAAAGTGGCTTAATGTTTATAACTTATTCAGACTGGATATTAATCTTTTCCTGTCCCAAAATCTTGGTTTGGTTGGTTTATATAGGAGAGGGCAATATCACATGACCCATGTTAACTCTGCTTCCTATAATGTCATTATTAGTGAGTGTGTGTGTGTGTGTTTCTTTTCTGTCTTTACATAGAAGAAGATGAGAACAGGCTCATCAAAGATGGTAGTAGGCAAGGATGGTGTCCAGGCTGCTGGTTGACATGAACAGAGGGGTAGTTGAGAATCACCTGGTTACACTTACTGGGTACAAATCCTGCAGGCCAGATGGTATGCACCCAAGAGTGCTTAAAGAACTTTCTAGAGATCTTGTGGAGTCTTTGTTCATCATCTTCCAGGCCTCTTGGAGGAAGAGAGACATGCCACAGACTGAAGGAGGGCAGATGTTATCCTAATTTAAGTAAAGTAAAGTAATTTTTTTAAAAAGGGAGGAAGGATGACCCAGGAAACTACAGGCCAATCAATCTGACCTCTGTCCCAGGGAAGATACTGAGGCAGATTTTAAAGGGATCAGTCTGCAGGCATCTAAAGGACAACTTGTGATCCAGGGAAGTCAGCACAGATTTGTCCCCAACAGGTCCAGCCAGACCAACCAATTTTTTTTTCTTTCATTGAGTAACAGGCTTATTGGATCAAGGGAATACTGTTGATGTTGTTTACCTGAATTTCATTAAACTTTTGACAGGGTTCCTCATGATGTTCTGATGGATAAACTAGATTGGACTCTAGGGTAAACTAGACTGGACTGTGGATTGGACTCTAGGATAGTTAGGTGGATATAGAACTGGTTGGAGAACCGCACTCAAAGAGTAGCTGTCAATGGTGTTTCATCTGCATGGAGGGAGGTGTTCAGTGGGGTGCCACAGGGATAGGTTCTGGGCCAGGTACTCTTCAATATGTTTATAAATTATATGGATGATATTGTGGAAGGGCTACTCATTAAATTTGCAGATGACACCAAACTAGCAGTAGTACCAAACACACCAGAAAATAGAGATAGAATTCAACAAGATCTGAATACACTGGAAAAGTGGGTGGACGTGAACAAGATGCAGTTTAACAAAAATATGTGCTGAGTTCTACATCTCAGTAACAAAAACACACATACTGGATGGGGGATACACTTCTGGATAACAGTGTGTGTGAACAAGATCTTGGTGTATGGGTGGACCATAAGTTAAATATGAGCAGCCAGTGTGATGCAGTGACAAAAAAGACTAACACGATCTTGGAGTGTATCAACAGAAGCATAACATCCAAATTACAAGATGTCATAGTCCCACTGTATATTGCATTGGTCAGGCCACATCTTGAGAATTGTGTACAGTTCTGGAGACTTCACTTCAAAAAGGATGTGGACAGAATGGAGCGGGTGCAGAGGAAAGTGACAATAATAACCAGGGGCCTAGAGACAAAGCCCTATGAGGAAAGGCTGAGGGACTTGGGAATGTTCAATCTGGGAAAGAGGAGGTTGAGGGGGGACTTGATTGTTTTCTTTAAGTATTTGAAGGGCTGTAACTTAGAGGAGGGCAGGGAACTGTTCCTATTGGTATAAAAGGAGAGGACATGCAATAATGGTTTTAAATTAAGAGTGGGAAGATACCAGCTGGATATTAGGAGAAACTTTTTTACAGTAAGAGTTGTTCAACAGTGCAGTCAGCTACCGAGGGAGGTGGTGAGCTCTCCCTCACTGGCAGTCTTTAAGCAGCGGCTGGATAAACATTTGTCAGGGATACTCTAGCTGATCCTGCATTGAAAGAGGGTTGGACTAGATGGCCTGAATGGCACCTTCTGTGATGCTATGATTTGGTTTTTGACATACATGGTAAGAAGCGATTACTGATTCTGCTGAAGCAGTTCTCTTGCATATTGCAGATAACACAAATCTTGTTAGCACTCTGACAAAGTATAATGGCATCATAATAAATTACAGTCCCTTTCACATCCCAGCTATTTCCCAGTTGTCAAAGGGATGCTGCAGTGTGGAAGCAAAGTTAAAATTCATGCTAACCTTACATGGACATTCCATTCAGTACTCACAGAAGCATAATCCTGTGACTGGCAAAATCAACCCTGCTGCCAGAGTGCCTGAACATGTCCAGTTATGACAAGCTTTTCCTTTCCATTATTTTGATGAACACAATAAAAACCATTTCTCTTAAAACACAGGAACATGTATAAATATAACAACATAATTCCAGTTCATTTGACAAAAATGAATGTTTCAACTGCCTTAGCAAATGCATGGATGCAATCACATATATGGCTTCCTGATTCCTATCAGAGGAAATATGCCTTTTATTATTCATATATTTATTAAATAGGAAAAATATGTGGTATTTCCCTTTGGAATGTGAATGACTGCTGTACTGTGCAGAAGTTCTTTTCTGTATTTAATAATATTGTGGTAACTGCCTTTTTATTACCATTAAAAAATATCAGGCAGCAGATTCAATGTTTTAATATCCGACATATAATTCCAACCACTTCCATGCAGGGAAGTGCTCTGTACAAACAATGGCTGTGTACAAAAGAAATGTCTCTGCCCTGAACTTAAATGTGTGTCACTCTGTTCTGAGCCTTTTTCTCTCATTCCCATGGGATGGGCCAAGCACAACTGCCAGTGCAACTAACAGCCCAAACAAACTAAGGGACAGGAGCTAATGAAATCCAAGCTGAGTCTGTAGTGTGAGCCTCAACCATATACTCAGGTTCATGGACCTGAAATTTCTTTCCCACATGAGATAGCACCTCCATCTTCACAATCTCTTGACTAATTTCTTTCTCCTTTATGTGCCTTCTGGGACTTATTGTGGTTACAAGTATGCAGCCAGCACAACATTGCTCTTGCAAATGTCCATTAAACCTCCACAGTTCTATAATTACAATGCATTGCCTGGAGGAACTCAAATAAGAGAGTTCAGAATGTCAGTGTTTAGCTTTATGTTGCCCACCATGAAAATTCAACAAATGCATAAACCTAAGGTTTCTAACTTCCCCCACCAAAGGGAGCCACTATTTTGATGCAGGAAAAGAAAGTCTGTAGGAATCCTTTACATATAACAAAGACTTTGAACTAGTGCTTCTGAGTTCCACTGATGCTGGCCTAGTTCTAGAAAAGAAAGCTTCCAACAATAGGGAATCCATTCCTTAATCTTTGGACAAAGGAAAGCAGCATTGGTAGGCAAAACCTGAGTCCGAAAGCATAGAAGTAAGTTAAGATTTTAATAGGAGAGAGCTCTATAGCATGAATTGAACTACAAATACATTACAGAAATCTTTCACAAGTATAACATCTGATTTGAATTTCCACATTTTAACTGTCAGATTCATGAACACCAGAAAATGTCTGCTATATTCTAGACTAAATCACCTAACCTAAAGAACGCAGGTCACCTGTGGCAAACTGTGGGGTGTACCCATAAGCTTAGGTGCACAGGGAAACATATCTATAGTAGCAAGAGTCAAGCACTAGGAGCACATTTTCTGAAACTTAAAAGTGAATGAGGAGAAGAAGAAGAAGAAGAAGAAGAAGAAGAAGAAGAAGAAGAAGAAGAAGAAGAAGAAGAAGAAGAAGAAGAAGAAGAAGAAGAAGAAGAAGAAGAAGAAGAAGAAGAAGAAGAAGAAGAAGAAGAAGACGACGACAACAACAACAACAACGATGATTTATACGCTGCCCTTCTCTCTGAATCAGAGTCTCAGAATGGCTTACAATCTCTTATATCTTCTCCCCCCACAACAGACACCCTGTGAGGTGGGTGGGGCTGAGAGGGCTCTCACAGCAGCTGCCCTTTCAAGGACAACTCCTGAGATAGCTATGGCTAACCCCAGGCCATTCCAGCAGGTGCAAGTGGAGGAGTGGGGAATCAAACCCGGTTCTCCCGGATAAGAGTCCACACACTTAACCACTACACCAAACTGCCTCTCAAGTAGCTCCAAGTAATGAAGGTAGTCAGCTCCATAGCCAGGATTTGAAGAATTGGGGGGCCCTGATTTTTTTTCAGGGGGCACATAGTGGCCCCAACCTCCATGGCCTTCTCTCCTACCACCGCTGAGGAGAAAAGCTGCCAGCTCGCTGCCATACAGCCTCCCCCCTCCCCATAGCTGCCCCAAGGTGATCCCTTTCCACCCCTCTTCCAGCAGCTCTGGTGGGGAGCCACTCAGAGGTTTAGATACATGCCGCACGGTCTCCTGTCCTTACCTGTAGCATGATCCAGCTAGGCAAGCCCGGTGGGACAAGGGGTGGCTGGGTGGAAGGTGCCACCAAATCGCAACTGACTTCTGGGGCTACAAGACCTCCAATTCGGATTTCTTCCTGTCGGAGGGCAAGCCGAGGCTGCCCAAGAGCAGCTCCCACTCTCGCTCGGATGGCCAGCAAGACCAGGCCAGAAAACCCCTGCAGGTGAACATCACCTCTCCACTGATCCCCAGCTCCGGACTGCAGCTGGGACCTCCACTTGTGTGCGCCAGCCTACCCTATCCTGCCCTGTCTGCAATGGAGACATCCATCCCCTACCCCCATTGCCGCACTTGAGAGCCAGAACAGCCTCTTCTTGCAGCGTCCTCTAACCCAACGTGGAGCTTAACTTTCAGTCCTGGGTGCTGAAAGTGCCCAGTTGTTTCTGCTTGCTGAAGGGTCAGAGATTTCTTCCAGCCCCTAAGCAAGAAGAAGCAACAGGGAGCTTAACTTTCAGTCCTGGGCACTGAAAGTGCTCCATTGTTTCTGCTTGCTGAGGGGCAGAGATTTCTTCCAGCCCCTAAGCAAGCAGAAGCAACAGGGAGCTTAACTTTCAGTCCTGTTGTTACTGCTTGCTGAGGGGTCAGGGATTTCTTCCAGCCCCTAAGGAAGCAGAAGAAACTCAGAGCATAACTTTCAGTCCAGGGCACTTTCCTGTTGTTTCTGCTTGCTGAGGGTGAGAGAATTCTTCCAGCCCCTAAGCAAGCAGCAGCAAAGTGGAGCTTAACTTTCAGTTCTGGGTGCTGAAAGTGCCCAATTGTTTCTGCTTGCTGAGGGGGTCAGAGATTTCTTCCAGCCCCTAAACAAGCAGAAGCAACAGGGAGCTTAACTTTCTGTCCTGGGCTCTGAAAGTGCCTCATTGTTTCTGCTTGCTGAGGGGTCAGAGAATTCTTCCAGCCTCTTAGTAAGCAGAAGCAACTGTGTATGATCAGGTCCCCTAAGCAAGCAGAAGCAATGGTGTATGATGACGGCAGAATGGAGAGGGATGCAGCCGAGACACTGGAGACTGGTTAGGGGCCCCAAGGCAGGAGGCCCTGCCTAGCAATCAGGGGGCTGTGCCCCCACAGGCCCCGTTGTAGCTACGGGCCTGAAGGCAGTGCTCCAGTTTCACTCAAGAAGCCCTTGACTTGCTGCTGGTGCTGTTAAGACTGCTTCACTCTGTGACCTTCAACCACCAAGGGAGACAGTATATAGAAGGAAGCCCCCATACAGATGGCCCATGTGGAGGCAGAAAAATCTGGACATGTGTCTCCAACATGTATCTGGACATGTATCAATAGTCATCTGGGCCCCAGTTAACTAGCAGCACATGCATTTAGATGCAAACAAGGACCTATATCTCCCCTCTGGGCCCTTTCAGTATCTGCAACTAGTTTCGTATGTCTAAAACATCAAAGCAGTAAATGCAATACTAAGTACAGAGCTTTATGTTGTCCTTGCAGTTCCTGGGTTTGGTGTAGAAAAGATGCCTTTATTCAGTATCCAGTGCCAGAGTGCAATTCCTATGCAATTCCCACCCAAAGTTTATAGCCCAAGGAGGTTACAGCCTAATTACAGTGGCATTAACAACTTTACTGGCTTTTAATTTTCTTACCAAGAAAGAGAAGGATGCACTCAGGCATAAGGCAATGAAAGGAGAGATTCCTGACACATATGCCAGTGCAGAATGCCAATCAAGGAAGAAATGAAATTGTACATGGAGCAGAAGACAATTCCTAGTGACATTTACTGTAGGGAGTGATAGCACAGCCATAATTACATTACAGACAGATATAGGTTTGCTGCATTGAATGTGATGAGAATGAGACGTTAAACCTTTGAAGATGGATAAGAAATGACAGGAAATAAATTAGGTTTGCAGTAATCTAACATAATGTTAGGTTGCCATTGTTATACAAGAGGCAAGGAATGTTCTGTAGGAATAAGCAAAGAGTGACCAAAATGAAAGTGGCAGGAAATCATAAGTAGTCTGATTCACTGTGTGAATTTAGGCCAGTTCTTCATGTCGGAAAAGGTCAGGCACACACGGGCAAGGGAGTACATACACGTTGGTTCTTGACAGCATTGGCTCTCATGTAAAAATAACCATACAGCAAAAGGGCAGGTCCTCCAGGCAGTTTCACACAAACAACCTCTGAATGGTGGCTACTTACAATTATACTGCTTGGTGGTTGTTTCCTCTTATTTAAAGCCATTGTAGAAAACACAGAGTGTTACCAAATCACTTGGAAATCCACATTTCAATGGAATTACTCTGCTATTCTAACCCTAGGCTTCTTCCCATGGCTGGATGCACACTGGCAACCTCCAAGAAGTGAAATTTGAATACATCATCATATGTATAATAACAGAAATATCTACAAAAAAGGTGCCACTGGACTCAAAATCTGTTCTACTGTTTCAGATCAACATGGCTGCCCACCTGGATCTACAAAAAGATTGTTTGATAACTAATGGAAATTGTCTTCTTGAGGTTCAGCTGTATGTTACTTACTACCTGATTCTTTTAGCTGGAAATGTCTACAGCAGAGGAGTTGTACCACAAACAGTGGTGCCAGTGGAATAGTATGAAACGAGCAATGTCCTGCTATGAAAGAATATCCTGTCTTGGTTAGATTTTTAAAGGTTAGACTACTTAATTAGCTCAGTTCTTCTCTCAGGCCTCAACTTGCTCCCACTCTTGCTGTCAGCATCTTGTAGAGGAATCCCATCTTGCATAGGCAGTCAGATTTTCTGTCAGGTTGACAAAATGAGGTCACTTCTCCATACACTGGCATGAGATTTGACAATTTTTATTGTTGACTCTTCTGTGATAGGCAGGTTTTAAATGGTTCATCTCATTGGCTATAGATGTACATCAACCGTGAGAGGATAATTTTTCAATTCCAAAGCAGGGATGTGGGTAATTCATAGAGACCCTTCTTTCCAGCTGAGGGTAATATGGCAATACTTCCTGTCCTTTTATTCAGAGATAAGATATATCTGTCTCTCTGTCATGTTCTACTGCATTTCAAAGCAGTATGACCTACAACAGGTTTACAGTGTCAACCTACACACATTTCAGTCAGTAGCTGGTTTCTGTTTCATCCAAAAACCAAGGAAGAGGGAGCCTGAAAAGGACAAGCTGTCCTGTTTTGTAACTTGTTTGCACAGTTTACATTCCCCCTTGGAAACTTACAAAGAGTTTTGCACATAAAGTTTTCTAGTTAACCACAGAACTATTGACTGAATACTTGGAAAGTAACCCAATGTATAAACTCAAAAACTGCTTACAAACAATTGATGAAAAATCAGCTCCCTGCTTGTGACTGACAAACAGAATGTGAGCTGAAGTGGCAAATGTTCAAGCATCCCGAGGGTTTCCAAGGTTTTGTGCCTAAAGAAACTAGCATTTCTCTGCTTATGGGTGGTGGTGGGGGAGTTGCCTTCTTTTAGAAGTTTGCCTATTCACTTTCAAATGCCATGTAAATTCTGATTCTCTTCAATTTTGGTTTTTAATTACAGCTCTGTGCTTTGGGTGTTTCACACTTCACCTACCCTTGCTTTGCTTCAGTGCACACATTTCAGAATTAAATACTGAAGTTCTTGTTATATGGGACAATTTAAGGATATTATAAATAAGTCGGTTGAAGCAGTTGGAATGATGGCAAGCTGCTGACGTTTTGTGTAGGTTTTGACTCATGAGAGGGATTAGATAAATGGTCAGGATACATTGCAGGAGCTTAACAAAATAACTCTCCCTCCTGTGATTTACTTGAACCAGCAGCAGTGAGTCAGCTTAGAATAGAATCATGGCAGCAAGTTTGCAAGACACAGAAAAATACCAACAGTAGCCATCCTAAGTTCACTACCCGAGGAATAAATTCAACTCAACTCAGTAGGATTTACTTCTGAGTTGACTGTTCCCCAAATTGCCAACTTAATCATTGTACACCAAGTTAGAAGTAACCAATCTTGAGTTGGACTGCATTCTTCATCATGAAGTATTGGTTAAATGACCATAATTTTTTTTATTACCACAATCAAACAAAGAAGTCAGCCCTACTTTCCTTGTCTGTCTCTGAACTAGAATCCCTTGGCCCATGACCAAGAACTCTTGCAGGCAGCTCTGAAAAGCCAGGCTGCCCACAAGCAGTTCGTTAGGCTGAAAGCTAACCCAGCTTCTCAGATAACTGGGGCTCTATGGTCTCATGAAGCTAAGGTGACATCATAAAGAAACAAGATGGCATTCAATCATTTCTCTGTAAAAAAAAAAAAATGCATGCCGGTCTGCACAACTATTTATAGACTACATGTAAAGACCTGGTTGACCTTATTTGCCTTCCCTGCAGACAGCTTTGACTGCCCCACTTGTGTCAGAACAATTAATTGTCGCCCTGTGTTGATACTCACAGCTGCTGGCATTACGGTTTGATTTGTCAAACAACAACATAACCTAAACCTTGAACCTGTGCCCAACCTCCAAGGCAAGAGCTGCTGCCTCAGCTAATTAGTAACTCTAAATTTAGAAATCAAAAGGTAATTAGTCAAGCCATTGCCTGCAAATATATGATCTCGGGAAATGCAGCTGTAAGTCACCTATTAACAAAACCTGCAAGTGCAGAATCTGTCCTCCGGGAATATTCTCCAACAGGGAACAAAAGAAAAGCCTTCCAGATGTATTCTTTGAAAGGGAGTGTCACAGGAGCAGCTTGCCTTTTGTATGTGTGAGAGAAAGAACTGTTCAAAACTTTATCCCCTTTCAAGGGAAGTTGTGGACTTTGCTTATGACCTCTTTGATGAGAAAGTAAAAGGGACAATCTCTCCAGCCAGAAACACATCATCATATTCCCAGTGAAGTACTTTTTTGTTTTTTAAGCAGGCCATGGAAATGCAGCAGTTGGTTCCCAGAAAAAGCAAAGTAATTTAGACCACATGTTTGAAATAGAACAAAAGAGAAGGTCTTTTTCAGCCTCTCGGAATAATAAAAAATTCTCTGTACTAAGGCATGGGGTAAGTATCCATTCCATGGGGCAAAACTTTCTCTCTTCCTCTCTTCAAATGAGAGCAAAAATATGCAACTAGGGACTTCATCATAATCTGAATCATTGTTAGCAGTCACCTTTGCTGATCCATTCTTGAAACTTAGCATGACCCACTGTTTGATCTGAATTCTCCACCTCAAATACCACACATCATTAAAGTAAACAAAGGATCCCCCCCCCCCCATTATTCAATTGCTATTTTATTAATCCTCATAATACCACTGTAAGGCAGAGACATCATCCTTGGCATTTGTAATATAGCCACAACTAAAATGGTGTTACAACCACTGGTTTATTCTGACTTAATTTCATAAGAGGCATTTCATAAGAGGCATCTATCTACACACAGGCTGTTGTGAAATGTTCTGTTTGCAGCTATTCAATAAATGTCCGCCAAATCTCCATCATTACAGCTGTGTGGGAAGATTTCTACATACAGCAGCATAGGGTCATTAAGTCTTCACTTAGCTGTTAACTGACAGACAACATTTGATTATTATTAAAAAGCTGTGGCTAAAATAATAGTAAACCTACAAGGGAAGGACATATTCTGACTGAACAACTAGCCAAAGAATGGTTATATTGTAATGGATTGGATAAAAACTTTCTTGGCAGCTGACTGGACCTACAGGATGGTGGGAAAAGACACATTAAAAATAATATACTATTACAAGAAGGGGGCATTTTTATTATATAGCAGCAGGTTATTATTTTTTTGAGTTGCATATAAATCCTTTCAGCCTTCTACCAGTTGAGCCCTAGTGCTTTACAACTTGTATTAAAGGACTACCTGCAGTATAAAGGACAAAAAGGATGTCAGTGCTGTGCAGCCCAAGATCACCCTGTGTGTGAGAAAAATACCCCTATTTCCAGAACATCGTAGTCACCTGATGGGTTGCCAGGGTGGCTGGAGACTCATCTCGCACACATCTGCCAGGAGAACGTGGATTTTGTCTACCAAACTGGAAGGGACTTATGAGTACTGACAGCCATAATGTTGCAGCAGCACTCCGTGCCTCCGGAAGAGTGCTAACTTATGGAGTTGGGTGTAACAGAATAAAAAAAAGTGTAACAGAATACAAAACCTGCCTGGATAAAGTTTTCCCCTCAGCAAATACAGTTTAAAAACTGCAATCCCACATCTCTATGTTCACTTTTTATGTTTATTTCGTTGTTTTTAAAAACAAACTGTCAACCATCGTGAGTAAATAAATCTCTTGTTTTAAAAAGCACTTCATTAATCACAAATGGAAGTGTTTCATATGACTTTTTTTCAGAGCTCCCCAAAATTTCTATTGAAAACCTGGGTGGGGAGAGTCCTCAGACTTTCATTTTATGCATTTTGAATTTCTTTCTTTCTTTCTTATTATACATTTTTAATTTTAGGTCTAGATTTTGGCAAGGCAACATTTAATTATCCCGAATTTGTGGAAGTGCTTTTACTGTTGCATAAATCTGTTTCAAGTATTGTTTTTTACAGATTCTGGAATTGCAGGACCATATTTCCCATGAGGGAATAATTATTTCCCAAGAGGGAATCATTTGGACTAAGGTGTCTGATATTGTGGACCCCTGAACAAAGTGCTTCTTCAGCCAACTTTGGCTCTACTGATTCCTGTGAGGAAAATTAACATGCTTCCTCCTGCATAAAGAAACCAATAGACAAATAGAACCAAGGACAAACATGAGAATGCAGACATAACCAAAGCTAAATGTGAGGATCCAAATAGAATCAATGTCAAATGGCAGGTGGCAGGTGGCAAACAGAACCAAGTGTAAAATTTGAGTGCCATTGGATTCAAACTTCGTTCCACCTATGATATAGGAATGCTCGGGGGTGGGGTAGCAGGAATGCACAGGAACGCAGTTCTGGCTGGCTTGGTATCAGGGGGTGTGGCCTGATATGCAAATGAGTTCCTGCTGAGTGTTTTCTTTTTTAAAAGCCCTGTGTGGAACAATGTGATGTCAGGGGGTGTGGCCTAATGTGCAAATAAGTTCCTGCTGGGCTTTTTCTACAAAAAAAAAAGCCCTGAGTATGCTTTCTCCTCTGTCAAAAATTTGGGTAGAAGACAAAAATGTTACAGATGGAAATGTATCTCCCAGAAAAGAGCTAAAAAATAAGAATACAAACATGTAAAATAACTGTGATTAAGAAAATAAATGCTCTCAAATACCCTGAGAAAACTGTCATGTACTTCTCTAGGAGGCAGCACTGTGGTAATTAGGGTAAGAGTTCCTCAGTGTTTCAGTAACATGGTTCCACACTTCTTTCTCCTAAATTATCCTATTATTTGCATTTATTATAGGAACAAATATTACAATTACTGTATTTAAATATGATGGAGACTTTGTTAGTGAGGAGGTACATCTCTAATTAAAAGGATCAGGTAAAAGGTGATGTGAAAGAGCCCTTCTGGACAGCCTCTTCCTGTCTGAATAGACAGTACTGACAGATAGACCAATAAGCTGACTCCGCAGAAGGCAATTTCATGTATTCATGTGTGAAATAAGACTGGCACCGGGCACCCTTTACTGCTTCTTCTCACAGCTTATGGAACAATAAAGATATAAGTTGCTTCATTTTATATTCTCTCTCTGTTTGGCATTGACCTCATTTATTTCTAACCTCTGCTTGGAGTTTTCAGACCCTACATTTTTGTTGTTATTGTAGTTATGAAACAATACATCTTGTCTTATTTTAACATCGATGGCAGTCCATAACCAGCAAGTCATACTCCATCTGAAATACCCTCTTTTTCCAGTTTCAATTCATACTGACACTTCAACAGTAAAACTGACTTTTAGTAATAATTTTATCTCATTCAATATACTTCAGATTTCAGATTTCAGTTTGCAGTTCAGGTCTTGTTTTAGCATTCCAATTTAGCATCCAAGAGTACAAAAAATGCATATCCTATATAAGTCACAAGGACAAGGAGAAGGAATGTACTGGTGTCACAGCATGCCTCCAGATAACATTCCTTCAAACAGAAAAAGCTGGAAAGGAAGACAACAAAGCTTAAAGTAATAAGACACAACCGTGAGAAGCTATTTAACTGCACACAAGGCAAAAGAAGTAAACTTTAATCCTT
This sequence comes from Heteronotia binoei, assembly GCF_032191835.1. Lineage (NCBI taxonomy): Eukaryota > Metazoa > Chordata > Lepidosauria > Squamata > Gekkonidae > Heteronotia > Heteronotia binoei. Next base: position 39,498,916 of record NC_083232.1, on the reverse strand, counting down.
TTGCTAAAGGCCATCTTCCGAAAAATATTTAAGGTGTGGGGGAAAGCTCTGATGTTATGCCTTTTTTTTTACCACTGCAGTGCCAATATCAGTCATTCTATTCATGTTTTAGATAAGTTCAAATACCAAACAACAGAGCAAAAGAATACCAGCACTGAAATATTTCAGATGCATCATGAATATACAGTTCTGCACACTTTGCTTGAAGAGTTTGATGGACTAAAACTACAGAGGGCAGAGAAATTAGAGGAGATTTTACAGCCTCCCAGCAATTCACAATGACATCAATGAGTACCAAAATCATGCCATAATTTAGTGTTTCATGACACAGGCTTATTCCCTCCCCTCTTTTAAGTATACTCCAATCCAGTGGAGTCATATGCCACCATTAGAGGAGATTAAGGACACTAGTCAATCTCGACAGCACTATTCTGTGGAAAAATGCATAACAACCCTCTCTATATTACCTGCTGTAAGTCTACAGTTAGAAAGCTTTGCCTGTGTTTCCCCCTAGAGGTATATCACTGCTTATAATTTTGCCACTGTACATTGCTGAGAAAAACTGGACTGGATTGCCTGTTATCTACCACTGTTTTCTGTGCCTAAGACTCAGTGCTGTAAGGAAGCAGAACAGTAAAGAATACAGTTGCCAGTGAAAATCACTGAAAGTGAAATTTGGAGGCTCCTGGCTAGATGAAACATGGAATTTCAAGATGAGCACAAGGATTAGAGAAACTTTAATCCAAGGGTCCAACAATTTCTATGAAGAGGGTTCCAAATCATTTTCCCTTCCTTCCTAGTGGTTTTGGGCAAAGAATCCATCCAATGCCCCAAGAGCTTGGGACGTGACCTTGTTATCTTCCTATTCAGTTGTGCTTGGAAGTAAGATGGCCTACAAGTGGAGCTAGATCCTTGAGCCATGCTCAAGGTGGGGCATTCACATTTTCTTCTTCTTTCAGTGCCTCCTTTCCTCCTGACACTGGGTCACTTCATGCATTATATATCCTGTAAGGAGGTCACTGAAAATCACTCCCAAACAGGGAGAGCATAATATTTGCAAATGTTGTGAATTAGCCCAGTTATCTGGAGATCTTTCATGCTGATACTACATATTTCTAGCAGCTGCTGACACTGTCATGGAACCATGCCATGCCATTGGACTCACTAACACATGCAGTGAGACAATTATAAGCACATAGAAGCAGATTTTTAAAATTCTGCATGTGTTTCTGAAGTAACATATGAAGTGGCCCAGAGAACTGCTGCTGTATTGAAAGAAAGGAGCTTCTTCCAGCTATATATGTACTTTTTAAAGGAATATATATAGGATAAGATATATCAGGACAGGGGAGCTGTTTAAGAAATAGGTATCTGTTTCAGGTAGCAGATTTGAAGCATGACTAAACAGCAGCACACTGTCAGTTATTTCCATTATTGTATTGTTGTTCCTGGGAGAATGTCATTAGGATTTGCTACCAAAAATCTCTGTATATCTCAAGAGTAAGAGAGGCATTAATTGCACGGGGAGGAGATTTAAAAGTGGGCTAAAAGTTCACAGAAGCATGCATGATCTGGTCTGCGCATTTGTGACTAAGTTTTTATGAGTAAAACAAAGCTTCTGTGTGGATAAATCTTAAGATTAGCCATCAGCATAAATTCATTTTTTTCTCGCTGAAGTCTATTGCGGACTTTGCAGTGAACATTCTATATGTTTAGATTAAAGCTGTGACCATCCTTTATACTAGTCAAATTTAATTACATTTTGTACTTTATCATGCAAATAGCTATCATTTTGTAATCTATGGGAAGGAAACTTCAGAACTATTCAATTAAGTACTGCAACTAAATCATCCATATCTTGGCAACAATTAGGAAAGTTATGAATCAGAGTTTATTGCATTCTTTAACTCTTAGCTCTCCATTCAGATTGTTAAAAATGTTTTACACATTATACAGATCTGGACACTGTACCTATTCTATATTTGTACATCACCATTGTGGTGTAATGGATAGAATCAGGGCTCTTTTTTTGAGCAGGAATGCAGTTCCAGCCAACTTGGCATCAGGCGGTATGGCCTAATATGCAAATGAGTTCCTGCTGGGGGGAAAAAGCCCTGTGTGAAAAAATGGTGATGTGGCCTAACATGCAAATGAATTCCTGCTGGGTTTTTTATACAAAAAAAGCCTTGGATAGAATACTAGAGTTGGAATACTTTACAGTACCATCATAAACTCAATTATAACCTCCTAAGCCAATTATGGATTCTTGGCCAACTGAGCCCACTACGCAAGGTTGTTGTGACATTAAAATGAGAAAAAACAAAGTGCTTGTGTGCGTAAAGTGCTGTCAGGTACTAGCTGACCCCATAGGGTTCGCAAGGCAGAGGAGATTTGCCATTGCCTTCCTCTGCAAAGTCTTCCGTGATGGTCCTCCATCCAAGCACTGACCCTGCTTAACTTCCAAGGTCTGATGAGATCAGGCTATACTACACCAGTCTACATCCCTAAAAACACATATACATTAATTTTCTATAGAGGAAATGTATAAAACAAATGAATAACTGACATGGATTTAATGGCAGCTCAAATTATTTTTCATTGTTCATCACCATGTACTGCATGTATTGATGATGGTGTAACTGTAACACAGCAAAATAAATCCCCAAAATGAAGTCAAGGGGTCAGATCCTATGCAGCAGCTGTGGAAGATGCTGTTTGAGGTCCATCTTCTCACCTTTCCTTTCCCCCAGTAGCTGCATGTAAGCGCCAAAAAGGAAATGTTGAAGCTTGGGACACCTGTATACCATGCAAAACAAGTGGCTGCCATGTGGTAGTGGTCCAAATCATGTGCAGGGTTCAACTCAAAAGTGTTATTCCTATGATATTCTGCAGTAGAAGTAAGCTTGGCTCTCAGTGCACCTTACTCTGTCTTTCCAGCTCCCAAGCAGAAGAAACATACTGAAGCCACTCCTGGATGTTTGATATATAACTCCTAGTCCACCCAAAAGGATTTTGACAATGATCCAGTTTATAGAAGGAAGAGAAAAAATGCTGAAACTGTGACTTCCACAGACTTAATTCACTAATAGTATTAGTTTCCTAATGGAGTCACCAGTTAACTTCAGTTGATTGACATTCATGGGGATATAAATGTTGTCACCAATTTTTTTGTCACCAAGCAAAACATATAATAAAGAAAATGGTAACCACTCTCTAAAACTAGAGATGACACCAAGCCAGATAAGGAATGATTCCTCATCCTCTTGGAGAGGAGTGACAAGTGGAGTGCCTCAAGGATCTGTCCTGGGACCTGATTTGTTCAACATCTTTGTAAATGATTTGGATAAAGGACTTTGCCAATGATACTAAATTGGGAGGGGTTGCAAATACAATAGAAGACAGAAACAGGATACAGGATGACCTTGACAGGCTGGAAAACTGGGCTAAAACTAATAAAATGAATTTTAACAGGGATAAATGTAAAGTCCTGCATTTAGGTAGGAAAAATTCCATGCATGGTTATAGGATGGGGGAGACTTGTCTTAGCAGTAGTATGTGTGAAAAGGATCTTAGGGTCTTAGTGGACCATATGCTGAACATGAGTCAACCATCTTCAAGTATTTGAAGGGCTGTCATATAGACGATGGTGTGGAATTGTTTTCTGTGGCCCCAGAAGGTAGGACCAGAACCAATGGGTTGAAATTAAATCAAAAGAGTTTCCAGCTCAACATTAGGAAGAACTTCCTGACCATTCGAGTGTTTCCTCCATGGAACAGGCTTCCTCGGGAGGTGGTGGGCTCTCCTTCCTTGGAGGTTTTTAAACAGGGACTAGATAGCCATCTGACAGCAATAAAGATCCTGTGAATTTAGGGGGAGGTATTTGTGAATTTTCTGCATTGTGCAGGGGGTTGGACTAGATGACCCTGGAGGTCCCTTCCAACTCTATGATTCTAAGATCTTTTGTTTAAACATTAAAAGGATCTCTGCAAAAATATGCCAGCGGAGCTTTTCATGAGAGTTACTTCCTCAATTTCTCCTCCTTGTGTCTTATTTCTTTGTTCATGGGGTTATATGACTGCTAAAAATGCCTGCTCTGAGGACAGGATGAGGAAAGATCTACCACCATGAGCGCCATAAAGATCCACCATCATGAGCACCATCTACTTGTTCACCCATGGGATCCAGCCCATTGTAAATATTTTGAGGGAAATACAGCAGTGTACATTTGCATCAACTCAATTTGCACTTTGTGAAAGGAGATGCTGCAGGAGGCGAAAACCACTGTCTGGAACTTGGAAACAGATTGATAAGAAGCAAAGATTTTTAAAATAAGCATTAATTACTTTCTCTGTCTGAGAGTTTTTGAAATTTCAGCAAAATTACTGCTTGACTAACTCATGAGTTTGCAGTAGCAATTTCCAACCATGACATGGTTAGAGCTTTAAAAAACAAGTTGGGTTTTTTCCAGGACAAATATATTTTTCAAGAGAGAAGAATGAGTTGTCCTGTATGCAGGGCTTTTTTGTAGAAAAAGTCCAGCAGGAACTCATTTGCATATTAGGCCACACTCCCTGACATCACCATCGTTTCACACAGGCTTTTTTTTGGTAGAAAAAGCCCAACAAGAACTCATTTGCATATTAGGCCACACACCCTGACACCAAGCCAGGCGGAACTGTGTTCCTGTGCGTTCCTGCTAAAAAAAAACCCTTGCCTGTATGTGTCCTGTTCTGCACCTGGCTGGCCAGCCAGGCAGGAAGGCACAAAGGTCACCAGCAGCCCACCATGATCCAGAGAAACTGGAGCTGTCCACCAATTCAGGAAGAGATCCACTAAGAGGCAGCACAGGCCTGCAGAACAGTACATCCTTTCAACAAGCGAAAACACAAACTGTTTGTTAGAACATGTTGAACCAGCAGTGCTTCGAACCCTCTTCTGTAAGAAGTGGGGTCTCAGAGCCTGCAAATCTGTAGAGTGCTATGTTCTGCTCCTGAGAGACAGGAGTTCAGGCAGCCTTGAGCTGTCAGGCATACCTAATCCAAGCTCCACGTACATCATTTAAAAAATTGTGCTAATTTCCAGTTAATGGAACTTCCATTCTAATATCATGGTTTACAATTGAGCGTGTGTGTGTAGACAGATAGATACACACATAAATGTATTATGACTAAAATTATTTTAGATGCATCTGTTCAAAGATCATGTTATCATGACAGCAAAGGCAAGGTTCTAGAAATCTTCTATCCTTGAAAACAATTCCAGAGGGGCAGCCGGATTAATCTGCTGTAGCAAATTTACACAGGAATCTGATAGTACCTTAAAGACTAAAACAATGTTTCATCATGAACTGTCCTGAGACAGAGCTCTTACTCAGATGCAAACACTTCCAAATACTGCAAAGATATACTTCCAAAGAAAAGACTTCTCGGATGCTGCCATTCTTTCTCTGAACCTGACAGCCTCTTACATCCACTTCTCAGATACAATCAGGAGCAGGCTCATGCCTCTCATGAATGGCTCTTCCCAGTCAGGCCCTGTGAAATTAGCAAAAGGTGACAGAGATAGCTCATAGATGAGAGCTTCTTGAGCAAACCCAGTGCAATTTTCAACTGACAATGTAATGAATGGCATGGCATGAACACCGCTCATACTTCTCTTTTATACTTGGTTTGCTCTGACATTTGATTGTGGAGTTATATCTCATTTTATGTTAAAATTCACATCCTTGAAAATGACCTAATCAAACCCCAAAGATACTAGAACTGGAACTAATTTTTTCTCCATTAGCATCACATCTAAATTTGGATTCTGACACTGTTCCTAAAGTAATTTACTCGCTAACTATTTAGCATTTTTAAATGAGACCTCATAAATGGTTTTGAGAAAGTTTCATACGGAGTACAAACCTGGTGTCTGGTCAACTGAGGTTAATTGTTGAGAGGGAATCAGCAGTAGAAATTTTGACTGAAGGTTAAATGATGAGGAATAATTTATAGCAAACTCTTCAGTTTATTGTAGTGTTGATTTTATAAAATAATTCTGTTCACTTTTATTTTGATGCAAGAATTAATATATTCTTTCTTCAGTGTTGATTTTCTTGTTTCATTTCACAGGCTCTGTGACAGCATCACTTATTTCTTGTGGCCACTATGACTAGCCTTGACACTTTCCATGAAAATGAGGCTATTATCTATTTATTTCTGTATTTATATTCCAAATTGCTCCCATTCAGGCCTTCTAGCCGGCTTACAAATAATTCTAACATGACTTGTCAGTATGGAATAGCAGTTAGAATGTCCAGCTAGCATCTGAAAGACACAGGTTCAAATCTGCACATGGCTGTGGAAGCCTGCTGGGTGACTTTAGTCCAGTCAGTAAAACTTACCTCATGTAGTTGTTGTGAGGATTAAATTGAGCTGCTTTTGGTCCCCATGGGGGAGAAAAGCAGGGTATAAATGAAATAAATACTCTTTTATAATAATATAATAATAACAACAAATTAAAATGATGTCATTGGCTGTTCTGAGTGTCTTGGTCAGGGAGGCAGGATATCAGATGACAATGTCTCAAATGGTATGAATTGTTATAACTCCACAAGGTTGACATTAAGGGAAACTCTGAGGGCTCATTCACAGCCTGAATTTCAAATCTGTCCTAAAATCAGAAAGTTGAGACTGAAGGCAATATAGGAGTAGCCACATGTTGTTGGCTCCTGTGAGTCCTGGAAGTCCAGCGAGTCACTTTTTATGTTCTTAGATTCATGTCCATCAACGACTACTAGCTATAGTATTCATAGTGCTCCACATTCAGAGGCAGCAAATCCAGGGCTTTTTTATAGGAGGAACTCCTTTGCATATTTGGCCACACACCCCTGATGTTGCCAATCCTAATGGAGCTTACAGTAGCCCCTGAATTAAGAGCCCTGTAAGCTCTTGGAGGATTGGCTACATCATGGGTGTGTGGCCTAATATGCAAAGGAGTTTCTCCTACAAAAAAAAGCCCTGAAACTTCTAAATACTTGTGGTAGGAGGCAACATCAGAGGAAGGCGTTGGATTCTGTGCCCTATTTCCTGGCCTTCCAGGACAACAGCTTGGCCACTGTGTGAAACAAGATGCTGGGCTAGTTGGATCACTGGTCTGATCTAACAGGGCTCTTCTTATGTTTTCCTGACCTACAGAATCCACCCACAGATGCAGTATCTCCCTTTACCAAAGAACCTGAATTTTGCCTAGCTGTCACAGTAGTGCAAGGTAGAAGAAATCAGTGCCTGTCTCTCATAATGCTGTACATCCACTGATATTCACAAAAACCATTTTTGACCACAATGTTGTAGGAGAAAAATAATAATAATTTTCCAAACCTATTACGGAAAAGTACATAGAAACTGGCCTGGATATTATCTTTAAAATGCCTTTCTGAGCTTTTAGAGAAGCACAATAAAGCTGGATAGTCCACCGGGCCATAAAATGTTCCCCTAGATAACAAGCCTGTTGCTAAATTACAGCACAGTAGGTCAGAGGGCACCATGAACTGTACTGATATGATGACCTCCCATATTATCCTTAAGCCACTGGAGAGGCTTGTTCTTTTATTAGAAGCAGCATGTCGCGAGTTTCTCCTTAGAAAGGAAAGAATAAAGCCATCTTGTCATTTGATCTAAGTTTTATCTGCTGACACAAGTCACTTGTCCTCAGAATCACCATCAGGAGGTTAACAAGTAATTTTCAAGTACAGTTACCAGTAGCAAGCCTGTAGTTCATGGCTTTCAAGTAAGAATAGAGACTAACGCAACTTCTATGAGACATCATTTCCGAAACAATTTCTGAAATGAAATATAGTGCTCCTGAATCAAAAAGAAAGATCTGAAGTAGCAGCTCAGAAGTGGGAGCTGAACAGTGAATAACTGCAGAATCCTTCTGTTACTTCAAAGCTCGAGAGTTGCAACCAATAGTTCCCTTCTGCTAAGTCAAGAGTCTTGCTCTGGAGGAAAGGCCCTCCTCCTCCAGAAGGACTGTAAGATTTCTTAGAATCAGAAATAATCTATGAAGGACTATAAGGTCTCTGAACTTTTAATGGAAGATTTCTTGTAGTTATTATCTCAGTTTACAATTACCTGTAGGGGTCATTACCCTTCCTGTATGGGAACTTCTTGTACACATGAAGCTGCCTTACACTGAATCAGACCATCGGTCCATCAAGGTCAGCACTGGCCATGGTCACATTCACCATTAAATCCATTGCTAACGCATTGCTATTATACTCTGCAGCTTTTTTACAACAAATCCTGATCAGACATCTCTCCATCTTTCTGTTCTAAGCCACGTTGGTCCCATTGTTGGTTGATCAGAGGTCTCAACTGGACCTTGTTTTATGAGATGGCATTCCGCACTCGCACAAGCACAGTACTGTACGATATCGTGCTTGGGGGGTTTTTTTAAAAAAAGGTGCCAGCAAAGGTGGGCGATCTGCCCCTCCCCCATTTAAACACCCGGTGGCGTTTAAATGGGGGGGGAGCACAGGAACTCTCTTTGCCATCTCTCCTTCTGGCGAGGAGATGGCAAAGGCGGGTCATCTTCTTCCCCCGCCCCCTGCCATTTAAACACACAGTGGTGTTTAAATGGGGGGGAGCATGGGAACTCTCTTTGCCGTCTCTCCGCTTGGCGGGGAGAGGACAAAGGTGGGTCATCTTCCTCCCCCCCCCCTTTAAACACCCCACTGGGGTGTTTAAATGGGAGGGGAGCATGGGAACTCTTTTTGCTGTCTCTCCACCTTGCGGAGAGACAGCAAAGGCGGGTCATCTTCCTCCCGATATCATGCTTAGCTTTAAAAAAAAAAGTGCCAGCAAAGGTGGGCAATCTGCGCCCCCCCCCCCCAATTTAAACACCCAGTGGTGTTTAAATGGGGGAGGGAGAGCACAGGAACTCACTTTGACGTCTCTCCGCCTGGTGGGAAGACAGCAAAGACAAGTCATCTTCCTCCCCCCCCCCCCCATTTAAACACCCCACCTGGGTGTTTAAAAGGGGGCGAGCACGGGAACTCTCTTTGCCGTCTCTACGCCGGGGGGTTTTAAAATGAATGACAAGATTGCCCATAGAAAACAATGGGAGAGCCTGGATTGCCCATTAGATGTATTGGGAGGGAAGATTGCCAATAGACTTGCCAACCTCTGAGATTGGATTGCAAGGGGACAGAGCACAATGCTAGCCTCTGGGACCAGATTGACAGGGGAAAAGGTAGTTTGCCAACCTCCATGACTGGATTGCCAGGGAAAAACCTACTCTGCCCATCTCCAGGACTGGATTGTCAAGGGAAAAGGTGCTCTGCCAATCTCCAGGACTGGATTTTCAAGGGAAAACATCCTCTGCCCACCTCCAGGACTGAATTGTTAATGGCAAAAGTCCTCTGCCCACCTCCAGGACTGAATTATCAGGGGAAAACGTGCTCTGCCCACCTCCAGGACTCGATTGTCAAGGGAAAAGTCCTCTGCCCACCTCCAGGACTGGATTGTTAATGGAAAAAGTCCTCTGCCCACCTCCAGGACTGGATTATCAGGGGAAAACATGCTCTGCCCACCTCCAGGACTTGATTGTCAAGGGAAAAGTCCTCTGCCCACCTCCAGGACTGGATTATCAGGGGAAAACATGCTCTGCCCACCTCCAGGACTCGATTGTCAAGGGAAAAGTCCTCTGCCCACCTCCAGGACTGGATTGTTAATGGAAAAAGTCCTCTGCCCACCTCCAGAACTGGATTATCAGGGGAAAACATGCTCTGCCCACCTCCAGGACTCGATTGTCAAGGGAAAAGTCCTCTGCCCACCTCCAGGACACTTGTTCATTGTGTTGACTTTCCTGGAAGATCCATTCCGGATTTTTGTTGCAGCCATTTCTGTGCTGCAATGTATTTCAATGGAGCCCATGTTAGTCAAATGGCAATTTTCCCTCCCATTATATTCAATGGGCAATCCAAGCTCTCCCATTGTTTCCTATGGGCAATCTTGTCATTCGTTTTAGTACATCCTCTCTCTGCCTGGCAAAGGTGAAGGCAAAGGTGGGCAATCTGCCTTTCCCCTACATTTAAACACCCCACCTGTGTGTTTAAAGGGGGGGAAGCCCAGGAACTGCCTTTGCCGTCTCTCCGCCTGGCGGGGAGACAGCCTGGCAGGGAGACAGCAAGGGCGGGTGATCTGCCTTCTCCCCCATTTAAACACCTCCAAATCCAAACACAACACGTGCAGGAAAAAGTGGAGAAATTGCACAGGAATTAAAAAATCATTTCTGGACTGGTTTAAAAAATTGATCGTGTTACCAGGCATAGAAGCAGTTACCAGATTAATCGATCACACAATCACTGGCACAATGATATCATTTGGAGTGGGCTCTTGCAGGGAAGCAGATGTGCGCTTGCGACGTGTCGGCTATGATGGAGCATTCAAACATTGAAAGTACGCGCGGGAATCATTGGAAGCATTTTTGGTCTGGATTTAATGCACTATCAAAAAAGTCCATGTCCCAGTCATGGCATTGCGGGACACAAACGAGCTAATGACCATTGCCAGATGCTGATGTTTGGACAACCGCATAAAATCTGACATGCATCCAGTTTTCATCCATGCCCATCTCATCAGTTTATGTGTGTCTGACCTCGACCACTGTCTACCCAGACTGGCAGCGGCTTTCCAGGGTTTTAGACAGAGCTCCTTCCCATCTTTTCCTATCTACTCCTTTTAACTGGAGATGCTGGGAAATAAATTTGGTACTTTCTGCATGCCAAGTAGATGCTCTATCATTGAGCCACAGCCCTTCTTTCTCTTTAAAGTGACAAAACCATTTTCTAATCTTAAACATTACCTGTACAAGAGAGACTAGTAACCTGTTTATTCATTGGCATTTATAATGTATGCCTCTTTAAATATCTGCATGCAAGTGTCTGTGAAATGCAGCTTAGTCACATTTCTTATACACATATTGTTCTGGGTTTAAATATGAGAAGATCCATGGGTCAGTAACACAACATGTGTCTTGCATGCAGAAGACACCAGGTTCAGTCCTTGGCATTGCCTGTCACTGGAACTCAGGGCCAAGATAACAGGGCTGGATCTGGGGAGGTGCAGAGGGGGCAACAGCAAATTGGGTATGGAGTCCATTCTATTGGCTCATAAGATAGAGTGGGCCCATAAGGGGGTGCCATTTTTTAATTTTGCCCTTCCTCAAAAAGCATGTAGATCTGGTCCTGCAAGCTAATACTATGTTGGAGATCTGTACTTAGTTTAGTCTCAAAAAGTACTTAGTTTAGTACTTAGTTTAGTCTCAGAAAGCAATTGCACAAGGTGAATGAGGAGAGATGGATTGGGTATAGAGGACTGAGCAGTGGAAAGTGGTTCTGAAATCAAAATTTTCCCTCAGCTCAAGTAGATAAAAAGAAATATGAATTTTATTGAGACTGAAAGAAGTCCAAGGGGGTCAATTTGATTGGATGAAAGCACAGAGGAAGGTTAACTCCACCCCTTACCAATGCCAGAGACCCTCCATATCAGTGATCATGCAACTGCTTTTTGAGGCTAAGTAAGAAGTTGAAGGATTTGAGAACTGAACCTCAATTTAAGAAGTAAATTAACCCTAAATTAGCAAGAGAACAGTATTTATTCTCTGCTTTACAACCTGAGTTTACAGGTTGGAGAGCTGAAAATTATTTGCCTTGTCTTGGCTGCTGTAATCATTAGAAGGTGATTTTTGTTTTGGGTTTACCTCATGATCTCAGAACTTGTTACGAATCAGCTTGGGCTGTGGAGAACATTGGACCAGTGCTGCTTTTGGGAATTTTAACTATACACTCATAACTATTCAAGCTATAGATTTGTAAACACACAAAGTTTTACTGAGATACCCTAAGTCTCCAGTGCACTCTCCTCTAAAACAGGGATGGCTGACTGCTAGACCAGAGGTGAACATACAGATACCTCTAGGAAGCGCATGAGCACTGAATGGAAGCAACAACCATCCTCAGGTTGTTCCCAACACCTGATACTCAGAGGTATGTTACCTTTGAACATGGAATCCAGTTAGCTGTCATGGATAAAAGATGCTGCAGTGCTAAACTATCTTTCATGGATTTAGATAACTCAACAGAAATTTAGAGACCTGGGCTGTGATCATCCTACAAGCTTGATGCAATCTGGCCATGCCTCTAATTACACCATTTTATCTTGTAACAGGAACTTTTGATCAGACATCCCACCCTGAACTGGCTTCACTGCATGCTCATCCTATGGTCAGTTATTAAGATAGTTGTGGCATCTTTTTTTTCTTTCATGCATGTGCATAGGTGTGTATCCAAAGCTCCACTCATTTTTGACAGCTTCACAATCCCTCCCCCAAGTACTGCAGCCTCTCTCAGCCTCCTTCGCATTGCCTCTCTTCCTTGGAACATGCCGGGGGGGGGGGGGAGTGTAACCATCATGCAAATTCACATGAGAGTAGCCCCATTAACTTCAGTTCATTTACTGTGTGTCAATCATGGGATGCTCTCAAACAGCAATCCTTTTCCTGCATCAGGGAAAGTGGGGTGGGGAGTAGGGTTGCCAACTTCCTCAAGCTCTCTGCCAATATAGAAGCCTAACTAGGGACTATTTCCATGGCTTTCCAACCCCAAGAAACAGGAGAGGGGTGGGGGAAGGACTGTTGCTCAAAAACAACTCCCCTGAGGGTTCCCAATCCTGACAGGAGTGCAGGAACTCATAAGCAGTTATTCAAAACCCTGGGGTGAAGAGGTTGCACACATTGCTACCTATTTTTTTTTTTTTAAAGACAGCAGAATGGAAGGTTCGCACTTCGCAACTGCCTTGAATTTGCAACAGGGGAGTTGAGACATCCAGAAGTGCAGGGTGAAAGCTCTGATATTTGTAAAAAGTAGACTTTCCCCTGATGGCTAAATTCCAATTCAAAGTTGAGTGCCAGTGATTAGGGAACAGGAGGCAGATGTTGCTGTCTGATCACGCACTTTAAATCCAGAAGGGAGCACCAGCAACATCAGATCAAACTGCTTGTCTTTCCGCAGCCCAGGTTTAAGTCAAAAAGGGGGGGGGGGGAGCATGAGGGATGGAAGAAGGGACCCTACTGTGACATGTATTAGTTACCAGATGGAAAAAAATATATTTTCCCCCACACTTTAAATGATTCAGCTTGAGCCGTGGTGATTGAATTGAGGCTTATCCTAGCTTCTATTCCCTTTAAATGGATGATATACAGTTTCACTGGTTCATTGTTATTTTGCTTTTATAAGAAGTTTTTAATGTTTTGTTTAATTCTTGTTGCAGCCTGTCTTGGGAGCACAGGCTTAGAGAATAAGCTTGGAAATTGTTTGTTTGGTTTTTTTTGCTATGGAACATTTAAACCTTGAAAATTATCTTGAAAGTGATCTTGCATTCTACCCTTTATAAGTATGACTTTATATGTATGACTGTTTTTCCTAATTCAATTTCATTGTCCAATGAAGTGTACTTGCACACAAAACCTCACACCTTGAATAAAACTCTATTGGTCGTAAAAGTGCCACTGGACTCTAACTTGGTTCTAACCACATGATGTTTCCCTTCTTCCAGCTTGGTGCAAAAAAACAAGAGTCTAGCATGTGTGCCCGCAGGCTTAAGGCTTCCTCTGGCGCAGCACAATGGCCAGAGAATAATATAAGAGTCCTCCGTCACTCCATAGAAAATATCCCTGCAGTATCTGAACTGCTTAGCTCTTCATTCTTGCCTTGTGAACAGCTTGCAGTGGAGTTTCAGCAATCAATTTCTTGGACCAAGCTCAGTGTCAGAACTCAATGAACTTCAAACGGATCCCATACTCAGTTGCAAAGCTAGGATTTTATTGAGGAGAACTAGGTGCTGGAAAAGGCAAGATAACAGTAATGGCGAGAGCCAGCATCAGCTTGATTTTATACACGTAAAGCAAACATCTCACAAAGCCACAATTCACATTGTAGGGCGCAGCTGTCTTCTCACCATCACTATCAGTAGAGAGGATGCCTCCCTACTTCGAAGGCCATGCTGTTCGGCTTCAAAGGGTCCCAGTGTGAGAATGTGCAGAGACAAGACATAATTCATTCTACAGCCCCAAATATTTTGGATACCAGTGGGGCAAGGTTAATTACTATTCAGGCACTCTGGGTTAGACAGAGGTTACAACATGGAGTCAGTTTGGTTCAGTTATAATATAACTCTAAGACACAGTAAAACTACCATACAGCATTGGTCACATTATAGGGGACCAGCAGCAAAGATACAAGTTCTGACACTCAGCCCTAGGGCATTTGTCTCTGCTGGATAGCTCCCCTGTCTTGCTTGCCAGAGCTGGCAAGTGCAGGACACTCAGAGGAATGTGTGCAGCAGACCAAATGGAGCAGCCTGCATACATACAACTGTATGTTCACATCAGAAAGTGTGTGAGGCTGAAACTGAAGTCATATGTTTACAAGTACACAGGGAGAAGAATCATTATTCACCAAGGAAAGACAATATTTTAAGCTGCTAGAGATTTCAGAGTTAAATAAAAGCTGTATAAAAAGCTGTATGAAAGAAAATACTCATGCCTATTTTAGGAATAATGACATCTCTGAAATGTATGTACAGGATCTTACAAAGAAACTCTACAAAGACTAGGAGCCTTAGCAGGAGCTCCTCTCTGGTACACCGTTCAAGTTCCCTTGCATTGAAACTATAAAGGTACAGTGTTATTAAGTGAAAGGAATTTATGACCTCGTTCTAATTAAATTCAAATGAATAGCATTTCTTTTGTATATGTTATGACACAAATTCAGTTAAACCTTTTAATGATGCAGCCGCTGCAAACACATATTTTTAGTGTTTTAATTAGCTTAAGAGCTTTCTTATACTTTAGGCTTCAAACAACCTTATTTTATTTGTGTTGCAGGCTAGATATTTATTAAAAGATTATATATATATTCAGGTTTTGGCTTTTTTAGCAGGTATGCACAGGAACGCAGTTCTGGCTGGCTTGGTGTCAGGGAGTGTGGCCTAATATGCAAATAAGTTCCTGCTGGGCCTTTTCTAAAAAAAAACCCAGTGTGAAACAATGGTGACATCAGGAGGTGTGTCCAATATGCAAATGAGTTCCTGCTGAGCTTTTTTTCTACAAAAAAGCCCTGTATGTATTCTTTTAAAAACCATTCAAGTTGATTGAAACACTGCTTTAGATTTGGTCAGGCTAGCTGTTGATCCAGGTGGTATTATTCATAATTATAGAATTAAAATATTAGCAGAAATAGTCAGGCATAGTGGGTGGAGGAACTTTTTGAAAGTTTGTAGTAAATTTTTAAAATGAATGGCTTTAAATAATAGTCAAACATGAAGAAATAATGTGACAAATTCCAAACCTGAATCTCTTTAGAAACCCCTTCCTCCTTCAGTGGTCAGGGCTCACAAAACGTACAGAAGTCAGGACTCAAGAAACTCACAAAACTAAGCAGGCACCTGATGGGCTGCTGTGTGGAGGGAGTTTCACAATCAAGATGCCATCCTGTCATTGATAACTATGTACCCCATCTTCAAAACTGAGGAGGGGGCTTTCAGAAGAATGCCTCTACAGAAGAACTTGCTAACTGGCTCCTGTGAAAAAGCAAGTGGACCTTTATATGCTTCCATCTGAATCTTCATGTGCAGAGATGGAAAGATGGAAGGTGCATAGTCTTGAACATATATTTTGATTTGCCTTCATGGAATTTTATCTAATTTCTGAATTAGGGATTACAATTTGAAACTAAAACTTTTCTCTTACTTTGGGGTGTCTAGTTTTAAGATCCTAACAAAACCTTGCTTCCTGAAAGTGCATGATACCTTTAATCTTCTTTCTCTCTACTACTGACTATACTACTGACATTTGCTCAGATCAGGTCAGATCAAACTGAATTATAGTGGCAATGGTGAAGATTAAAAATACAGGGTTGGAAGAGTTTTGAGGAAAGGCTACCATGGTAACAAAGATGAAAGAAACAGTTCATTTGACTTTTCATCTAATGGGGAAGAACTCTTTCATTCTTTAATCAAGGAAGTTGTACAGAAACAGTTAGACCTATATCCTGGCAACATTTGATAATATGTGGCACACTATAGAATAAGACTTCCTGCACTAAAATTTTTCTAGAATACAGCAATACATATATTTAAAGGGAGGAATTAACTACAATCCTTTCTATCCTCAATAATGAAAGGAAGAAGTCAACATGTTGGCATTAGAAAAGTAAATTGGGCATATAAATGGGTTTTAGGCAATCAGCACTGGAGGATGACTTTGGAAATGTGCATGCCTGTCATTAATGGAGTGGAGTTTAAGCCCCTGCAAGATGTACGCTTTGAGAAGAATCATTTGTGGTGGATTCATAGTGGAGTTTTGTTCAAACCCAAGGCTAAATTAAGTAAGTATGTGGAGGGGGGGTTGTAAATCATGGGGCAAAGAGGGAAGTCAAATGAAACAGATTGTACCAGAGTACCTCACAAGTGAGAGCCTCAAATATATTGGTTCATATTGCCTAAACTTAATGGACAAATAAGATTGCACCCATCCAACCTTTCATCTTTAATCTCCAGACAGTAGCTTATAGTGTCAAATAAGAAGCCTACATCCTTATCTAGGGAATCAGCATTCATGGATATTAATGAATTTATCATCATTAAATGCAATGCAGTCAACACAATATTTATTACATACATATTATATATGTACTTAAATATGCTATGTTATCCACAGACAGAATTAAAAGAGATGCAGGCAGGGGGACCTTAAACTCTGCTTTGCTTAGGCTCTGCATTACCTTTCTGTAGGTTAACATAACTAAGGCTTTAAATAGGGATTGAACTAATTCATGGAGGATAGACTCAATTGCTATTGATCATGATAGTTAAATGGAACTTCCATGTTCACAAACCTCTGAATGCTAGACTTCTTAATACCACTGAATTGGGGGGAGGGGAGGGCAACAAGAAACGTTGGCAATAAGCAATGCACAACAGCCAAACTATTTTGCCACTACAAGAAACAGAATGCTGGCCTATGTGGATATCTGCAAGATTGAAGGCACAATACACTTCCAGATACTTGCTTCCAGCACTTGGCGCAAGGTATTTTATGTGCTTATCTTACAAGTCACAGATCATAAGTCAGTGCAGCATTAATATCCTATTGATTTCAATAGGCTGAAGAACACTTTACTGTGTGCTAGAACTTTGAAAAAAAATTTCAACAAGCCAGATAGCTACACGCAATTGAAGTGAGCAGGAAGGGACTGAAAATGTCCCACCAAATAAAAATCTTCCTCTCTAGGTCTTAAGGACTTGAGCATATCCATTTCCCCATCTCCCATGCCTTTTCCTTTGCCAATTATTCTCAACTGTGCTCAGCATTCCAAGGGTAATGAGCATATGCAATCTCCCTTTGTCCATTGTTTAGTGGAGTGAGCCTTTTTATTTTAATTTATGGATGTTTCTGCACATTTAACAAGTCCTTAAAGTAAGCAGAAATCCTAACCTTATCTGTGGATGGATCCCTTTCACTGTTGTTGGGATAGATGCTCAGCCATGAAATAACCACAGAAGGGAATAACTGGAAAATTTCTCCCACACACTCAAAGTCCCCCTCCGGATAATACTAAAGGCTTTTTACAGGTTTAGATAGCCAACAACCCCATCTCCCTCTGTTTTTTTCCTTTAGCTCACTTTCAACTATTCTCCATTTTGTGCTTCTCCATAAATGCTAAAATGAGAAAATTAAGACTATTGTACTTTGGTCACATCATGAGAAGACAAGACTCACTGGAAAATGCAATAATGAAGGCAGTAGGAAAAGAGGAAGACCCAACATAAGACCCATTGACTCAGTCTGCAGGACTAGAGCAAGGATGTTAATGATAGGCATGTTTTGGAGGTAATTGATTCATAAGGTTGCCATATCAGAAGTGACTTTACAACACATAACATGGAGACACATGGTAAGGGGAGCATGCTCAACTCTTACCATGCTATGAGAGAGGGAGGTCTTTTGGCTAATTTACCAAGTTATCTTTTTCAGTATACTTGGAAATCTCCTCTGTATATAGAATTTTGCTGTTTTTATGATTGGCACAAACCAATCACATGATACAATGCCTGGCAAATTGTTAGATAACAAGAATGATAATAATGGCAGTAGTGTTATAATAATTATACTGGGGCTAAACTGACCCGTGATAACTTTAATCAGGAAGCTGGTTATGAGCTAGTTAAATCTTCATAAATTCAGAGATCACAATATGATTCCCCCGCCGCAGTGCCCTCTCTCTCACTCAATCAGAGAAAGAAAAGTTCTGGTTTGAAAAGGAACTGACACTGGATAGCTGCAGTCCTCATGCCTTAGGACCCAGTTTAGTGTAGTGGTTAAGAGCAGTGGACTCTAATCTAGAGAACTGGGTTTGATTCCCCACTCCTCCACATGAAGCTGCTGGGTGACCTTGGGTCAGTCACAGTCCTCTCAGTGCTGTTCTCTCAAGAGCAGTTCCCCCAGAGCTCTCTCAGCCCCACCTACCTCAGAGCATGTTGGTTGTGGGGAGAGGAAGGGGAGGAGATTATAAATTGCTCTGACGCTCCAAATGAAGGGTGGGGTATAAATCCATTTTTTTTCTTCTACTACTACTACTGCTACTGCTACTCCTACTCCTACTGGATTCAATCCAATGCATTCCACTGATTAGGTTCATACCCTGAGAGGAACCATTACTCAAGATTACACTTATATTCCTAAATGGAACAGAAAAAACACATTCACCAGGAAGTCATAGGCTAAGTACAGGGATTTTCCATTCCATGTTTACCTGGCAAAGGCTTTTACTTTTGTGGCGATCATTGATGGCATATAGAGATTTGTCAAGAGCATGCCAAAGTCCTCTGTGCCTTGCACACAGTGAAAATGGCTTTATTGTTCTGGAATGACAGAAAGAGGGACTTATATGAAAGTTGGGTGACCTGTCATCGCACAAACATCTCTCTGCTGCAGACAGCATCTTTTTAAATGCCTACATACTCTCATGCTGTGGAGCGCTAGTGCTTCCCTGGTACACCAGATGATGGAAGTGTGGAGCAATTTTTTCCTCACTGACAGAAAGCTTTCAACATCAGTAATCACAAAATGCCATTGTCCAAAACTGTAAGAACTTGACTGCTGCTCACACTGCCTTATCCTGTCTGCAAATATATATTTACAGGAAAATATAGGAAACCAGAACAGCAAAAAAATAAGATAAAGATCCTGATCTCCTCCATACCCTCACATCACATCCACTGTCACTCTGGCCACCCCAATCTGACAGCTATAAGCTGATGGCTTTCAGATAGAATAAGGATGGTTGCTAAATTAATTCTGAGCTTTGGATATGTTTCGGTGTCATCCACCCTCTGAAAGATCTTGCTTTCTGTCATCGCTGAAGTTCTTGCCACTGTAATCCTCAAAGATCAGCACTCTCTGATTTATTAGGCAGAGATTTTCCATCTCTGAGATGCTGCTGATCGTTCAAGCTAGTATAGTACCACAGCTGAATTAGTAGTAGGGGTTTGCCAGTGTGCAATTATAACGTTGGAAAGCAAAATCTAAACCAGTGTTTCTGTCAAATAGTAGCTCAACATATGCTCTACATACATACCATAACAATGTTACTAGGCATCTCACTACTTTCCAGTTTCCACCCTGACATCAGATAGACTTCAAAAACATATCAACTGAAGTAATTGGAGGCAATCACTAGTTGACAGGTAGTTCAGGTCACCCTCCCCCCACTTCAACAAGGAGAGAAACATATTTCCATAGCATTAAGCATCAGTTATTGGACTGTGGTAGATGGCAGCCTGATGACCAGTATGGCACTGTAAATAGTTCATGTGTCATTGGGCAAAGACCTTTAGGTGACCCACAGTGCCATCCTAAGCAGAGTTACACCATTCCAAAGTGTGTACAAACATATACTTTAGTGACAAAGACTTAACAACATCTAAACATACAATAATGCTCCCAGAATAGCAGCTGGTTACAAAACGCAATCACAGAAGAGGTCCAAGGGTGAAAAAGTCCACACAATTCTGTATGGGGCAAAGACCGCTTCCTGTATGCATCTCAATGCCTTATTGACTTCCATGCTGCTACCAAGGAATCTAAGAATTCCACTGGAGAGAGAAAGGGGACCGCACTCCTAGGTCAAATTACGGTTTTGTCCCTTCGTCAGCCCGATCTCTCCACAACCATCGTTTCATGGAGCCACAGAGAAACACTTTTGCTTTAGAATCAATGCATTTCCTTTTTGCTCTGCACCTGACTCTGCACCCAGCAAAAAGGAAATGTGTTGCTCTAAAAGCAAAAGTATTTCTCTGTGGCTCTGTGAAACGATGGTTGTGGAGAGATCAGGCCCCTGGAGGGCTCCTATCAGGTCTGTGAGTAACTCACTGTCATCTGGTTCCTCCTCTCTTTCTTGCTTCCTTCTGCATCACAGCTTGCTTTGCCAGGCTTGCTCAATTGTGCGGGAGCTACAGACAAAAGCATCTATTATCTCTGTTACCTGACATTTTATGACACACATTGTCCGGCCCAACAAGGTCTCATTCATGCCAGATCCAGCCCTCATAACAAATAAGTTCAACACCCGTGGCATAGACCCTGGAATCTGAAGAGCTTGAAAGGTAAGAATCAATTTAATTGAGCCCAAAAGCAAATAGGCAACCAATAAAGTTCTTTCAAAATCAGTAATATGAGTGCACCACTCAATTCCAGGAGTCAGTGATGCTTTGCATTCTTTACCAACAGAAGTTTCCAGTCTGTCTTTATGGGCAGTACCACATAAAATCCATTATGGTAATCCAACCTTGAGATGACAGAAGCATGATTCAGCATGGCCAGATCATGTAAGTCAAGAACTGAGGACAGGTTATACCGATGACAAAAGAGAGTCATATCTACAATGCCAACCATTGTTTCCAATAAGAAGGTTGATCCAGGAAGAACTCCAACAGTTTTTACCCGATCTGACTGACTCAACTCAAAATCTAAAACCAACATGTCAGTTCTTTCCTGTACATCAGGTTTTCCCACCAACATCACAGTTGGATTTAGTTTTGGCTTTAAAGTGAAAGATGCTCAATTAATTTACATAAGATTGGAAGCACTGAAGACCATTTGGCCATATATAGTAATTGGTGGTCTCATTTGCAGATGCACTTTCCTGTTGACATCAGAAGACCAGCTAGTCAGAGTATCTGAACCAGAAAAACTTGTGGAAAGTTGTATATGCATACAGAACTCTCATCAGGTCTAAGATTTTTAAGTGAACCACACTTTAGGAACTTTGATTTTTACTTCCTTTTTTTAAAAGAATGACACCTTATATCTACCCATGAGGGTAGATATGGAAGAGAACTGCTATAATTGTAGGAAATAAAAAACAATTAACTTCCCAATGTAACCTATTCGTTTTTAAACTCATGATGCAGAACTGTCAGCCCTCACCAAAATCTGCACTGAATGAGTCCCTCTATTTTGCTGATGTTTGTTATTTAACATTTGATTATTTGCATTTAGCTGACAATGTGCCTGCAGCTTCACTCTTCCCTTGAGACTGTCATGAATGTAATTTACAGATGGCCCTTATAATTACTTTGTAACAGTCTATAGTTTGCAATGGAACACTCATTACCACCTAGAAAAACACAACTAATACCACACTGTTTTTCTGCTTCCAGAACTGAAAATTAGGAGAGCACATGTAAAAAAACTATATGCACTCAAAAATCCATGTGAAAATTTGTACTTCTCCACTTTCAATGATTTGTCAGTTACTAAGATCCTGAAGATGTTTAGAATATGTAATATGGAAAACAACAAGACTGTATCTTAATTACATGATAAATGCAAAGAAAAAGAAGGGCTTTTAAAATCTTTATAATGAACTTGGATGATAACATTTGAAATTATCATCACTTACTTTAGGATCCTGATTCAAAGCTTAATGAAGTTGATGGAAAATGTCTTATTGAATGAAGTGGCTGAATTAACCCAGTACCAAAAATAGGATTTAAAGGCCTAAATCCATCAAATGTAATTCAGAGGGAATGTCAGAACTGGAACTGAACTGGAACCAACAGCAGCTGCCTTCCTGCTTTTTGCTTTTAGCACTTAGACAGTTTTCTTGAAGATGGGGATAGAACTGAGATTCTTATCATTTTCTCTTTTTTGCAGAATGAGATGGTTACATAGTAAACATCAACCGTGCACTATAAATGCATTATTCAGCTTCCAAGAGCTGCTACATGATATTTAGAAAATTATTTTAGAGTTGTAATACCATCTGAAGTAATTCAGACTAGACATTGAAGCCCAGTTCAGCTCTGTCTCCAAACTGATTTTCTACACCAGAATCACAAACTCACAGAGTTGGTTCCTATGATTGCATGATTCAAGCGTAGAATGTCACTTTGCAGACAGGGTTGAACCAGGATTAAAGGTCTAGTGCAGAATTGGTCTCTGGCTGAGAGGTTGGAACTAGGGGTGAGCAAAAAAAAAAAATTCAGAAAAAATAGGATTCGGAAATATACGGGGACAAAAAATTTGGAATACCATATATTTCCGAATACTGGTACTCAGAATAGCCGTATATACGGTAGATGCATGTCTATTTCTGAATATACGGCCCCATTATACCCTAAGGCCATGGAAATCAATGGCAAAATAGGGTATATTGGAAGCCACCTGGAGCGGAGAAGCTTTGAGGGAGAACCCCCAACTTTGCAGGAGACCTGCAGGGGACTCTCCCCTACAAACCCCCCAAGTCCCAAAAAAATTAGGCCAGGGGGTCCCATTCCAGGGGCACCCAAAGAGGGTGCCTCTATCCCACCATTATACCCTATGGGCATTGACATCAAAGGCAACATAGGGCATAATTAGAGGCTATGGGGGCAGGGGGTTTGAGGGAGAGCCCCTAAAACTGCAGGGAACCCGCAGGGGACACTCCCCTACAAAAACCCCAAGTCCCAAAAAGATTGGGCCAGGGGGTCCAATTCCTGGGGCACCCAAAGCCAAACCTAACTTTACACCAGAGAATCTCTATAGGACCCAAATGCACTACATCCCCCTATCTACTCTATGAACCCTGCAGGCCTGGAACCAATATAAACCCAGTTGCCAATGTCATTGCCACACAAAACACAATCTGCTCAAGGTCTGTTCTGCAGACCTGGCTGCAGCAAACCCAGATGCCAGCTCTCCAGCCCTGCCCCAAACAACACATTGGAGAGCTGGCCAAGCACAACAAGCACGCTGGTTCTGGGTCTCTCACCCAGGCGCCAGCTTCCCTGCCACAGAACACACAATCTACAGATGCCAGCTCTCCAGTCCAGCCCCAAACAACGCGGGGAGAGCTGGCCAAGCACAACAAGCATGCTGGTTCTGGGTCTCTCATCCAGATGCCAGCTCTCCAGCCTTGCCCCAAACAACAGAACTCTCAAACAAGAGAAGCGGTGGACAGATCCAAACAACAACAACAGATTCAAACAGATCACTGAGAAAAGACCAAGAAACTCGACTGTTAAAAAAGTGACAATAATAAAAAAAAACTCAGGCCAGATCAGTCAACAACACCCCCTCCCCCCCAAAAAAAACCAGAACCAGGAAAAGGGATAACAGGACATGATGCAAAACCAACAGCAACAGATCCAAACAGATCACTGAGAAAAGGCCAACAGCTCAACTGTTAAAAAAGTGACCTTTTTAACAATGAAAATTAGGCCAAACAGCCCCCACCCCCAAGAACCAGAACCAGAAGAGAAAAGGAACAACAGCAGCACAACACAGCAGCAACAAATCAAACACAGAATCCTTTTAAAACAGTAAAAAACTTAACTTTTAACAATACAGGAACTTTACCAACCCCTCCCACGCAAAAAAACCTTCACCCTAACCCAAAGAAATCCAAACCACCCAAATCAGGAAAAGTAAAAGGACACTGCACTTTTAAAAGTCCTCTCATTAAAGTAAGATATGGGCAAATTGGCAAACTCCCCCACCCCAGGCCCCCACCCCCAGCAGAACCCCCTAACCCTAACCTCAAATAAGCTACCCAGTACTCACCCACCCAAATCTGGATAAGTAAAGGGACTCTGAGTCTTTAAAAGTCCTTTTACTAACTAAAATAAAAACAAGAACCCCAAGACTGTCTTACCTTAGATGTCTTCTCTTCTCTAGGCAGGTCAGGCAAGGCTGAGAGAGAGCAGCAGCAGCTGAGGCCAAGGGCCAGCGCAACACAATCTCTCTCTCACACCAACACAAACACAGCAGCAATGGAATGAAGTTCAGCCAGGCAAACTCCTTAAAAAGGTTCTCTGGCCCTACACAGAGCAGTTTCAAAAAATACCACTGCTGTGGGATTGGCCAGAGAACTGTTTACTTGGATACCCAAGTAAACAAAAGAACAACAATGTTGCTGATGGCTGGGGGATTAGCCCAGCCATCAGCTACACAAAAGCCCTACAAAGCATGCATTTGCAATGCATTTTGCAAATGCATGCTTTGGATTGGCTGCTGGGGCTCCTCTCCCCCTCCCTCCCTGATCCCAGGGAGGCTATGAGAGAGGTGGAAAAAAGCGTTCAAAGGCGGGAAAAGAGGCAAGCAGCTCCCCTGAGGCTGCAAAAGCTCCTTTCCCGTTTTTTCCATGGAGATCCATATACTTCCGAATATCAATTCGGAAGTATACGGGGAGCCGTATACGGCTCCTGTATAATGGCTTCAAAATGGATTTGGAAGTATACGGCATCGTATACTTCCAAATCAGGGGTGATTCGGAGGTTTCTTCGATTCGGCCGAACCGAATGCACGCCCCTAGTTGGAACCCCCTGAAGAAACTAACTTCATGATATCTTCAAAGCCTTATGAAAAGGTCTGAACACTGAAACAGGAAACTCTTGTGATAGTTTGTGATAGTTTCTACCTGGAGAGCTGCCTGATTGCTGCTCATATTTGTGTGTTGCTCACTATAGATTTTATGTTGGTTCACCTTAATGCCCTTGAGTTTTGCAAAGGAAGTTATCTTAAAGTAACATACTCTGATAGAATATGCAACTGTTGTGCAGGTAGCATAGGCACCCTCTGTCACGTGACCTTTTAATGTATCTACTTTTTTAAGCCTAAAAATCTTTAAATTTTTCCATTGCTCCAAAATATAGATCATATGGAAACATTAGCTCTTTTATTAGACGATAATAGACACCTCTCTTTTAGCTCCAAAATTTTATTCATATGTGCTAGATTTTTGCAGCCTCTCAAATGGGGCTAGTTTTTTTATATGTTAGTAATCTGCTTAGAACTAATAAGTTAAGAAGCAGTATGAGATAGATAGATAGTCTTTTGACTCAGTAATTCTTACTCCCTTGTTTATATAATTTTAAAGCTAATACACTACAGTAATAGAGCTGTACATTGTAGCATTTCTGATTCAATCAGTTTTTCAGCTACTGTTCCTTTTGTGTGTGTGTGATTAAGGCTTGGGTCATGTCAGTTGCTGATGCTTTAGGCCAGGGAACCAGTGGTGTTTCCATTGGTTTATTATCCACCCTCTCACCGAACAGCTTCTAAGCTCACAGAAACGATCTCAAACTTAGCCCTATGGTGCCTTCCTGAGTGGAATTACAGACTTCTAAATCCATGGACTCCAATGGTCTTAGAAAGGTGTAACTCTTAGGATTCCACTGTTAACCTTCTAGGTTTAGCAGCGGACCTTATGACATGCTATAAAGCCTACACATAGAAAATTAGTATATCAGGTCAATGACTAAGTTTGGCACATTCTTCACCACATCAGGTAGGAATTGTTTTCATACATGGGAAAACATTCAGTTACACAAGCCTTGCAATTACAAATTTTAGTGGAAAACTCCCAAGTAGGATGTACAACATGCCTTTCCAAAGTCCATCCTCAATAGGGATGCTATGAATTTCTCAGTGAACCTATTAGGTGGTCAGACTTACCCAGTATGAAAAATACATTGCTTATGGACAGGATACAGCCTGACCCTGTATGTAATGTAATTGACTATTGCACAGGGGCAAAGCTGTTCAGTGATATGTGTGATATCAATTTTGACATTGCAAGGCAATCACATCATGAGTTCAAATCACATGCAATCTAGGGAGTTCCATCAAGGGAAGTTTGCATGCTGGAAATGCCAGAACTATAAAAGCCTATAGGGTTGCTTAAACAAAATGAGCCAGAGAGAAATTTAGAACTAGGAAAAAGAGATAAGAAATAACATGTGAAGGCAGAGATGAACACATAAATGAACAAAAAGCAGCACAGGAGAAATCAAATATTCTCCAGTTATCTTTGGTGAAAATATCATACAATTTACAAAAAGGAGACTACCAGTCTAAACTGAGTTACATACTTCTAAGTTCACTGAAGTTAATAGACTCAGAAGGGTATAACTCTACTTAGGATCACACTGTTAGTTTGATCCTTGCTTTCCTTCTCCAAGAAGGGTGCTTCGCCAAAGCCTATTTTAAGCAAAAATAAAGCAGGAAGTTTTGCTGTGAACACTCAGTTTATTTTTGAATATGTCTTTAAACAGCATCTGAGATAACCAATAAATTAACAACCACTTCTCGCATTTATTGAAAAAGCAGACTTCAGCTATAGAATTGTTTGGGAAGCAAAGTTGGATGTAACGGCTTTGAGCAAGAGCAATTTCAAAAGAGGGTGTTCTGATTGCAGGAAATCATTACCGCATCATAAATTATAGGAAACAAGGGGAATTACAACAGCTTTTCACATCAGGAGCCTGAAATTGCTTCACACCCACATGTGTCAAGCAACAGAATATGTAAAGGATTTTAATGTTCTCTTATACTTACACTTAACTATCACCTCTGTCTCAAACTTTATGCCAAAATTATTCCTCTTTCTCATGGCTCTGATCACACAACACTCTTCCCTCTGTCTCTTCATTGGCTTTTCCATCCCAGATCCAGCATAAGCCCCTCACTCTTACCTACAAAGTCCCCTATGACCTTGCCCCCCACACCTTCCATGAGTTGCCCATGACCTTCTCTCATCCAGATCCCTCAACCCTTAGCATTTTCTAAATACCATAAATTGTGCAGTGGTTATCTGGCCCCAGCCCCATAGTCAGGAATTTTTTTTTTTTGGGGGGGGGGTGGCATTTAGGTGGCAGTCACTAATTAAAGATAATTTAATTACCTTACTTTAATTAGCATTCAGGCACAACCCACACTCACTCTCTCTGCGTCCCCCTCCACAGCCACCTCCTCCTGCAGGAGGAAAAAATGCAAATGCAGTCGGGGAAGTGATCGCAAAAAAGGGCAGCAGACTTTTCCTCCACTCTGGAGATACTGGCAGGGGGGGGGGAGGAGGAGGGCAAACCCCTGAGCACTCCCAAACAAGCCTGCTAGATGCAGATGCAGCCTGGGTTCAAGGGTCTGCTCATGGGGGATCTGCAGCAAAGAGAACTCTGTGCCTGGAACCAAGGGCCCCCCACCCACACCAGATATACCTTTGTCTTTGGCAAATTGTGTTCTGTCCTGACTCACCATGGCACTCAGCCAGGAGAGGAGCTAACCTCTCATCTGACTCCCCACCCTAGAAAAGGACCTGGTCAGGAAGATGGGTGTTGTGTACTGGACTCAAGGGAAGACTGCTTTAGGAGTTCCTGCCTTGCTCTTTGGAGCCATACAAACTGAGCTTGGCAACAATGGGCAGCAGGATCCAAATCCCTGCCACCCTGCACCAATTCGAGACCCCTGGCTGGTTTGAACGAACCAATAATGTGCTGGCGCAGGAACCCAGGGTTGTATATAGTTGGCCCTGTTGGCCTAGTTCTCCAGTCTTTATAGAGCAGCCACCTACCATGCTGTATCTAATAAAGAGCTTGTTATCACTACCACCTCGCCTCATCAACGCATAGAACCCACTAGATTATAATGGGTGAGTAGATAGCAGTGGACACTCAGCACACCAGGGGAACCGGGAGCACCACAGCTAATCTGAGAATGAAGAGACAAGTCAATGGGGAGACTGGCGTAGGGCACAGCAAAATTGATAGGGGGCACCGCCTGCGCTACACCCACGATGGCTACGTACGTTGCTTGCCCATTGTGGTGTGTGTGATAACAAAATAGTAAGGAAGGGTTTATAATCAATAATTTCATCTGAAACTGAAGAACATTTTTGGGCTGCAGCCCCAATCCTATGTGTGTTTACTTAGAAGTAACTCTCACTGAGATCCATAGGATTTAAGCCCTAATAAGTGTACATCAGACCTCACAGCCTACTGACAATCCTTCTGCAACATTATATACAGGTGCTTTAGCAAAAGTATTTTACCTTTACATATCAATATATGGTGGCATGATCTGAGGGGTCTGAAGCACAAATCCTGCGAGAACTTCCTCAGCATATGGAAGCTGACAAATCAATCTCTGCTGTAAAACCCACCAATTTTCTCAGCAACTGAAATGTTGTTTTTGAAATCACATTTTTTTTAAAAAAGTCATTTGCAAAGTTTCTAAATTTTGCTGAACTGTATGATAAATGCAGAAGTTGCTGCCCTAAGATCCCCACCAAATAAAATAGTACTTTAATAAAGTACATTAAAGCCACTTAAAAACATGTGCCAGTGGCAAAAAACTCTGTAATTCCAATATGAAAATTGTTGATCTAGTTAGAGCCCCCCCCACCATAACCTTTGTAAGCAAAAAGGACAACTGGATTATTAGCTAAAGAAATTGTACAAATAATGTGCTTTGCACTTTCATTTTTTATAAGTCTTATCAACTACCGAGAGAACATCTGGGAGAGAGCCCGTAAAGACGGCATAAGCTCTAGAAAAAGGATTCAGAGCTGACTTTTCTGTTTTAATTGCTCTTGGAAAGTGTACAATAACACCTTCTTCTGTCCAGAAGGGCCAGTGTATTTGTGTCTGCCTGTCATTTCATAAATATATTGTTGTGAGCAGGGAGGGAACAGACCCATCTAGGCCAAGCATTGGATCTGTGTTTCTGTTGACCATGCCAGATATAAACATGGCCAAGCAGGAGGTGATGTTGCACAGCTTCTTACAGGGCATGTACTGCTTCTGCTGCCTAGGAAAGTTCAAAAGGAGCTCCAGACCAAAAGAGGGGGACGTCAGCATAGGATTGCCAACTCCAAGTTGGGAAATATCTGGAGATTTGGGGGTTGGAGCCTGAGAAGGGCAGGGTTTGGGGAGGGGAGAAACTTCAGTCCTTCCTCCTCAGGGAACTGGGAGGGGGAAGGATGAGAGGCTTGACTCAGTAGCTCTGCTGTGCAATTAAGAGACTGGAAAAACAGAGTGATTTCGCACTACACTTGAAAAACAGAGTGATTTCGCACTACGCTTGATCCGGGGTGGAGAGCCTTTTTGCTACCTGGGCTTCGCTCCGTTTTCACACAAGTTGCCCCGGAGCTGTGATTTGGCGCACCACTGTTCCGCAGCAAGCAGAAACCGCCATATCCCACTTGCTGCGGAATAACAATGTGCCAACTTGCAGCTCCCGGGCGACTTTTTTGAAAACGGAGCGAAGCACCAATAGCAAAAGGGCTCTCCACCCCAGAACAAGCACAGTGTGAAATCAGTCACAAGCTCTGCCTTCCTCCCCAAGGGAGGAGCCTCAGTCAATGGAGAAAATAGAGGTTTTGCTCTGTAATTCCTGTGCAATTGAGCAAACCTTGCAAAGCAAGCTGTTATGCAGAAGGAAACAAGAGACAGGGAAAAGGAAACAAATGACAGCCAGTTGCTCGGGGTGGCTGATAGGAGTCCTCCGGGGCCTGATTTAGCCCCTGGGCTGCATGTTTGACACCCCTGTGTTGAAAGTATGAACAAATATTAGTTTTTTTCCTGTTCCTGCTTTTTTAAAATTATGAGATCATTTTCCAACTTTAGAATTGTTAGCTATTACTAAATTAACAAAACATCTAGGACATGATTACATTATCAACTGATTTCAATACAATTACACTGCATTCTAAATTTCTGTTCTAATTATATTTCCCTTTGACAAAGTAATAACACTTCCAAAAAAAACCCTGCAATCAGAATAATTTTTCATTGCCCAATTTGAGAACAGAAGGTGAAAAGGTGCACTTAGATGGTTTTATAAATGCCTAGGTAAACTTCATATAATTAAAACACCATAATACTAGAAAAGGCTTCAAAATAAACTGGAAAGCTTGCTTTTGAATCCTATTTCAAGCAGCCCATTGATGGTACACCATAATACACAGCTGTCATATATTTGTGATTTTCTTCCCTTTACTTTCATTTGCTTCCCTGGCACTTAACACTGATGAATAGCCGGAAAGAAAAAAGAAGCTAATATACCTTTTTGTCCAAATGAAAGATTTAAAAATAAAGAAATCATGGCCAAGAATCCTATCCCTTCTTATTTGCTCATGCTTTCCTATCTATAGTCACTCAGCTCCCCCAAGCCCAGCAGGAACTCATTTGTATATTAGGCCACACCCCCTGACATCACCATTGTTTCACACAAGGCTTTTTGGTGGAAAAAAGCCTAGCAGGAACTCATTTGCATATTAGGCCACACCCCAGCCGGTACTGCATTCCTGTACATTCCTGCTAAAAAAAAGCCCTGGGTATATATATTTACATTACATATAAGACCTAGCCCCAGATCACAAAAAAAAAAGTATAAACATCATTATTCCAACCGGGGGGGGGAGGCAAAATACATGCTCCCAATTCATGAGGCTGGCAGGCCCCTAATACACATGATAGTAAAGAAAAAAAATAGCCTGAAGAGTTCTTTTGATGGTAACCAAAGGCCAGTGATCTTTCATTATTTCATCAGCAATGACTATAACCAGACTTTGCCATGCTTTAAGCACACAGCATCCCCATGTGACACAAAAATGGGGTGGAAGGGGACAAAAACAGAGAGATGAGCCTGAAGATGAACAAGGCAGTTCATTTCTTTTAAAAGTACAAAAGGTCCAGTTTGTTTTGGTCTAAAAAAAATCTCTTTGAGAGGCAATGAATCCTGATGACCTTTCCTTTCAAAGGAAACTTGTATCTGTGATCCAGTCCCTGGAAAGTTGTCTACAGAGATGAGCTATCTTTGAAAGAAAAATCCTTCCAAATATTCACCAAAACCAGCTGAGCTTTTGGTATATATTCAAAAATGAAATATCTCATTTGGAACCAGCTTGAAGTTCACCTGCACCTTTGTCAGTCCTGTATGGGTCAACTGCTTATTTTGTTAGGAGTTGCCAGTTAAGTTAGACTGGTTTTTTAAAAAAATCCAGTACATTAAACAAATAAACAATCATACTGCTATCCATTCTGATGTTTGACTGGAAGCAACATGTTGCTTTCTCATTGCTAACCATGTATACACAGCTTATTTGGAATTACCTGATGATGAAATCAAACCTGGAAACATAGAGCTGGAAGGTACCTCAAGGGTCCAACCCCTTACACAATACAGGAAATTCACAACTCCCCCACTCACCCCGCTGAGATTCCTGCTTTATGTCCAGAAGAATGAAAAAAAACCTCTAGGATCCTTGGCCAATCTGGCCTAGAAGGAAATTTCTTCCTGATCCCAAAATGATGATTGGCATTACCCTGGGCATGCAAGAAAGGACAACAAGAGCCAAGCACTGACTCATCTCTTCCTGCCCTCCCTCTCACAATCTGCCTAAGTTCACAGAACTTGCAGCATCTTCAGCTGCTTTCCTGATTATTTCATTGCAACTCTTACATGAACTTTTGTTGGTCATCACCACAAGATGCCCAGAAGCATCACATCCTCTGTTTTGTGTCATACAGTCTTGTTCTCAGAAAACTCAAAATCGACAACCCACATGTATGAAAGATTGCCTCTCCTGCTGTGCTCCTTACAGTGCCTAATTGCAGACAATGCATTCTTCTGTGTTTTTCAAGAGCAGCACCAATGTCATGCAATGGGCTGCCAGAAATGATACAGAGGGCTTCATCCCCGTTGATGTGTTTTTTAGGCATGTTTATTATAAAGTAGCAAGAGCAATTAACAGGCAACCTTTATTACCTTTTATTGGTTTCCCACGCAAATGCTATCCACCCGCAAATGCTATCCAGACCAAATGGTCTTCCAATTTATTACACTATTTTGCCATTTGATCCTAACTTTTGTATCAGTTTATACTCTTAACCCACCAGCTATATGTATTTCAGCTCACTGTACCCCATCCCTTCGTCTGAAGAAGTATGCATGCATATGAAAGCTTACATTCTGAATAAAACTTAGTTGGTCTTAAAGGTGTTACTTGACTCCTATTTTGTTCTACAGAAATAATATTCATTTGCAGTCTATTATGAAGCACACCTTCATTGCTGGAGACCAGCTTATATTCATTGTACCCACTCTACACAAACCCCAATGGACTATCTGGACAAGCAAAAGTGTTGTGGCTCATTGTGAGCCACCCGTGAGAACAAATTGTTAACTTGCCAGCTTGAGGTTGCAGGAGAGCTTTGAATGCTGCATTAAACATGGAAATTGTAGTTAGGTTGGTGGAGTTGCAGGAAAAGAAATTTAAACCTATTAGTATTCAGATCTGAAAAGAAAATATTAGCACAAACTGGAAAAGTCATCATGAATTATTATATACCCGGAGGGCTTTGCTGCTGACATATTGGCTGTATACAGTCATTCCAGGTTGCTCTCAGTCTTTTCAACGAACATATATTTCTACAAGTAAGCATTTAAAAAAATGAAAAGCAGAAGGAAGTTTGCAATACTTTGCTGGTAATGAGCTCAGTATACCTTTGGCCAGAATTGGTTGCCTACAAATAAAGCTGACCAAAAATTATAACTGTTTACAAATATACACTTTCAAAAGAAAGCTAGCTTCAAGTGAGAAATGATGAGATGGATGTTTTCAGAGAGAGCACTCACAAATACTCTAATATTAAAAACGTTACATTTGTTAACACTTGTATAGGTTTTGAGCTACTGGGCATAACAAAACCTACGTCATAAATAATAAAGAGGCTTATGGGTGGGGGGGGGAGGGAACATGGGACTGCAGTAGTAAGGGAGTAGTGGGAAATCTCACACTACTTTGAACCCCAACTGTGATATTCACACTAATGTAATGTAGATCATGATGAATATAGTTGGTAGGCCTACCAGGTCTGTGTTGGAATATACCTGGAGACTTTGGGGGTGGATCCAGGAGATGGTGGCATTTGGGGCCTCAGCATAGTACAATGCCATAGAGTCAACCCTTCAAAGCAGCCATTTTCTCCAGGGTTAGAGCTCTGCCAGCTGGAGATCAGTTCTAAAAGTGGGAGATCTCCAGGCCCCACCTGGAGGCTGGCAACCCTAATAGTTGAGTATCCCAGAATTTAGAATGTTTGACCTGAACATTCATTATTCCTTTTAAAGAAAATGTTAACCATCTTAATAAAGATCATCTCTACATCAGTCACTTGAATCCCAAGTATCACTGCCATGTTTTCAGTTCAAATATGGCATGTTGGTCAGTAGAAATCATTTCTACTGACCACATAACTTAAGGACAAACTCCACTGGCATAAAACCAGCAGAGACTCTGAAATGAGCAGCAACTGTATCTGTGATAAATAATTCAAACAGCTGCCTCATTCCCCTGTGATCCAGCTCCTACAAATGAAAAGATCACAGGAGTGGCACAAGGTATTGCTAACCCATTTTCTTTCTTGTGATCATCCATTTTTTTAATGACATACTCTAATTAGTTCCTTCAAAAATTATCACAAGTTTATGATTGTAGCCCTCCCAAAATGTTATGTAAGACATAAGACAGCAGAGGATATCTTTTGCCATAAATTAGCAATTACTATGTGTCAGGATGTTAAACAAGATTTGAAGTTGGGTCCCTGAACTGCATGACTGCAGCACCTTCATTTGATATTCCCAGTTAATGGTATTAAGGCAGTGTTTCTCTTTGAAGCCATCAAGAAGAGGCCTGGTCAAAATCAGCATATTTGTTATGGTAATTGCAAGTTGAACTAGCTTGCTTTAGATCATCTACCCTACAACAGAACACTTCTTTCTACTAGAGTAACTTTTTTATTGTAATTATACTAGTTGCATCTACTTTTGCTAAGTGTTGTACAACTCAGCATAATTGCCAAGTTGCTTAACAGAATGGTTTCGTACTAGCCAATTAAGAATTAGCAGTACATTGGGTTGAAGGGCATTTTAGTTAAATTGCCTTTTTCTAACCAGCCATTGATAATGTACTCCTTCACTCGAATCTGGTTGCTGGGAAATGTCCTTCATTTTTCTGTTAGAAAAGAGTTATCTAAACACTTAAACACTATATCATTATAGATTTTTTTCTATACATAGTTTTAAAAGGACTTATTTTATGAGTTAATTCACAGAACCCTTCTTACACATATGGCCAGGTATTTATTTTCTTTCTGATCTGGTACATGTCTGCCCTTCTTCTGGTGTGTAGTTGGCTAGTCAGTTTTACTTGGAGGTATTATTAGATAGATGTTTGATGATGGAAATTTAAGTCACTGCTGTAGCATGGAATACCTTTTCCCAGCTTCCAATCATATCATACAACAGCAGGGGTCTTTCCTTCAAAAATCTGAATCAGGACACAGCTACACATGCTCTGATAATATCCTGATGGGATTACCACAGTTCAGTCATTTGGAAGCTTGAATGCCTGAGCAAAACTGATAAATTAATTATTATAATCAGAATTTGGCATCCTCTTTTGCTAGGTCTTCAAAAGAGCTTCACTGGGTTGCTTGACACCATTCAATAGCCTTCAAACCTTAAATGACCTGGGACCAGGGTACTTAAGTCTGTTGCATGTTCTCTTCCGTAAGATACAGTTTCAGATGTCCCGCCTTCAGAAGTGATATGGATGCCTAATCATGATATTCCATTTTCCATAGTGGCGTTCTGATAGTAAAACTCCTTTTCAACAGATGCTTGCTTAAAACAGTGAGAGAGGAAGTCACCTTTAAAATGGCACCTTGCTGATCAGCCATTCTGCTCTGGTCAGCTCTCACAGCTAATGCTTGATAAGGTTATTAAAACAACCCTTCTGCTATCCATACTTTCTGCCATCCTCTTGGACATGTAGAATTTACTATGTTCTATTTAATAAACCCCGAGAGGGGATAAAGACAGGCTTCATTGCCATTTCCACTGAAGATGACCTCTTTGGCTGTTGACTATGTAATCCTATGCAGGGTTTGACTTAGACTGATTCTGCAGTAGCAGTTGCTCCATCCCAAGGCATCTGCTTTCCTTGGATGAAATGATCGATTCCCCACCACTTGCTGCGCAGCCACATTTTAACCCGTGCCTCCCTCCAATTCCCCCCAAGTCTACCTGATCTTGTTTTTTAGAGATCAGGAAGACCCAGGGGAAATTGGAGTGAGGTACAATTCAAATTGTGGCCAAGCAGCAACTGGTGGGGATGAGCCAGTGAAAGCAGAAGCCTGAGGGCAGAGTGAGTGCTACAGGGGAATCAGTCTCTGACTGTAATAACTGTGTAAGACTCCCACAGTATGGTTTATCTGTAGTATATTCACTCCAACCTGATCTGTGTTGGCACTCATAATCTCCAGTTTCATGGTAAAACATTGCATAGAATATGTTACCTCCATGGTCTCTTAACCTTAACAACCTATTGTTTTCACTATATATTTTACATTAGTTTACAATGTCAGAAATATGTTTCATTGATGCTTGCCAGGGCTGGATTGCAATGGCTAAAAGAAACTATTATCTGGTGGGCTTTTCATGCTGATAAAAAATTGAAACTGAATATTAAGCTTTTACGTTCTAGTGAGATAGAGCGCCTATTTTTGTACATTTTCCCAGATCTATACAAACCTATTTAAACAAACACAGCAAGATATAAAAGACATGGAAACATGTCATTTGTAATATCACAGAATAAAAGGAGACAAAAAAGACAAGACACTAGCAATCGTAATCCAAACCCATGTATGCTCCTGCAAGAGTTAAGTGTAATTTTGAAATTGTGGCAGATGTATGGGATGGAAATGGTTAAATATGGTCTTCCCCCAGCAATTCCTTCACAATCATCAAAGTAGCTGCCTGGAGCTGCAAATTAGCATTAAAAAATCTGGGAAAGTTCCAGTACAGGGGTCTTTCATCTTTCCTGTCAAGTCTAGTTTAGTCCTCGGTTCCAAAAGGTGTTAAAGCAACTCATCACATTAGTATGGCTTCAAAAGAGAGAGCGAGAGATGAGCAATAATGTAAATCATGGACATCACACTTACATGTGTATCTTTAAACATGTAGGATACAAACTTCTTTTCCTTCAGACTCTGTTCCTAGCCCTGCATAAAAATCTGGCACAGCAAACTGATTGCTTATGCAAAAGACTGGATTGAATAAACATATGGAGCAGACATCCATTAGTGGCTATTAGCCACAGCATACTATTGAAACTCTCTGTCTGAAGCAAGTGATGCTCTGTATTCTTGGTGCTTGGGAGGGGCAACAGTGTGAGGACTTCTAGTGTCCTGGCCCCACTGATGGACCTCCAGGTGACACTTGGGTTTTTTGGCCACTGTGTGACACAGAGTGTTGGACTTGATGGGCCATTGGCCTGATCCAACATGGCTTCTCTCATGTTCTTATGTTCTTAACTCTTATAAAACTGCAAGCCTTGATGCTGGACGTGGAATTCTGTACCTCTGGTCACTCTATTCAACATTTAATGCATTAAAAGTCAAGGGGGAGAGAAGGGAGACTGAACTTCCCATGAGAGAAACATAATAAAAGGGAAATGTACAACATGCCTTCCATAGTAGTTGTACCATTAATTTTCATTTTACACTATTCATGTACTCTTGGTTAATGGATGAAATATTTAATGGTCCTCTGTTTTCCAAAGTCAAGATTAAAATTGCATCCGTTTTTGGAATGTTATTGAGAAGTTCATGGAATGTAAATACTTCCATCTTATTTTCTGCTTTTCCCTGAAGCGATAAAAAGAGCAATTTGGAAAGAAAGAAGTGCATGGTAAATTTGGCCTCAGCAGGATATGAACTACAGTCAGAGCATTTCTTTTCATATTTATCTAGAATGTTCAAATATGTTACCCCCTACTTTCTCCTAATCTCAGAATCTTGAAGTTCCAGTCAACAATCAAAACTGTGGGCACCAAACCAGCACATTTTGATTGCCATAATAAATGTCAGAACTTGTAACTACATATATATATTTACAAGAAGTCTGCAGGCGAGGATTGGCTGATAACTTCCAACCAGTATTGGCACATCTGCAGAGGAGAGAAGCAACAGTAGGCATGGTAGGTACTCTGCAAACATAGAAGGGCAGCTGAGGTAAATGCTTTTCTTCCCAACAAAAGTCTAGACCAAATGAGATGTGATGAGGAAAGATCTGAGTTGTCTCCCTCTATGTGAGAATCCAGCGATCAGGAATGAGGATCACATTTCTGAGATCTCAGTGTCAATGTGTCCTTAATTTCACATTAAAATAAACAGCCACACTCACCACTACTATTTTTAGACAAAAATCAGAGGGCACAGGAGAGATGAGCTAAATCCTGCCTACCCCCTCATCCAGCCCTGTTGACTTCCAGGGTCAGAACTGGGCTGTGAGAAAAAATAATGAGCATATTGAAGCACAATGAGGTAAGGGGTTGGGGTTGGGATTTAGTTCCTCTTGTCTGCTTTGTTTTTGTAAAAATAATTCACACACACACACACACACACCACTACTAAATCACCCTGGAAAAGGAGGAAAACATATTCCAGACTCATTATCCCTCACTGAGAGAATTTCAGTTGACACAAAAACAGGGATACTTTCTTCTGTCCATCTACAATTTGCCACAGTGGATTCCTTGACTGAGGGGTACAGCATGTAAGAGTTCCATTGTATCAGATAGGAGAAGATTTTCCATTGAAACCAGTGAAAATTACAATCAGATTGATTAACTAAGATGTTTAGCTTTTATTCTGATATTTTAAAAAAATCTACTCAAGTGTTTTTAAAAGACAAAATAAAGCACTGCAAATCCCAGGGTTTCTGTTCCCTTATCCCTTGTCTGTTCTTCCTTCTGCCTTTCAGTTTTTGTTATCTAGGGGGTATCTAGCTTTCCTGACTTTGGAGACATGATCTCCAACCCCTGACCCTCACTCAGTCCAAAGTCAGTCTGTGGAACTAATTCAAGCCCAATGTGCAACACTGGGGGGTGGGGGGTGGGGTAGTTTAGAGCATATGTGAACAGAAATTAATAGAAACAACTTTTTTCTTCCATAATATTAGAACTTGGAGCAAGTCAATAAAATTGATAGATAATTCCAGATAGACAAAAGAAAGTACTTCTTCACCCAACACATAATTTGTGCATGGGATTTGTAGGTTTCCCTGGCTCAAGACATAGAGATGACTGTTGGCTTAGATGGATTTAAAAAAGGAATGGTAAATTCACAAGGCTAGATCTATGAACCAGTATTAGCCATGATGGCTAGATGGAACCACAATACTCAGAGATAGGGTTGCCAGGTCTCCCCTGGCCACTGGCAGGTGTGGGGGGTAGGGTTCCAGCTCCAGGCTGGGAAATTCCTATAGATTTGGCAGTGGAGCCTGGGGAGAACAAGGACAACAATGCCATAGAGTCCACCATCCAAAGCATCCAAGCTCTCCAGGGGAACTGATCTCCATAGCTGTGATACCAGGAGATCTCCATGCCCCACCTGGAGGCAGGCATCCCTATGACAGACTGTATTGGAGAACAACAGCAGAAGTGGTATTTTGCCTTTATGGGGGCATTTTGTTAGCCATTATGGAAAACAGGATACAGAGTTATTCGGATCTTTGTAATTCCTCTGGCAGGAATTACCTTATGGTTTTTAAACATTCCCTTGAATTGAAGTTGAATTGTGGACATTCTGTTGCCATCAGTTCCTGAGCACTTGGAACAAACAGGGTTCTCATCACTAATATGATGTATATGATACATTCCATTTGCCAGTTCTGACAGTCTGCATCCACAATGGAGCTCTCAAAAGCCCAGCGCTTTTAAAAGCCAGCTCCTATCATGCTGCTAAATATTTGGCAGCAAAAATAGCAGTGTGTACTCCCACAGCCACAGCAACCTCTTATTCCTGGTAACAGAGGTAGAGATAGATCACTTTGATCCAATTCACACAAACATAATGGTCAAAGGACCTGTCAGAGGTCATGCTGTGGCCACTTCTCAACTCCTGGCTGCACAAATGCCACGGGGCTGCTACAAAACAATGGGTAAAACCACCAACACAGATGAATACTGTAGCAGAAGCTTGAGGCGTGGATCCAGCTGGTGATGCTAGGCAGACAGGATTTGACTGTAAATACAAATTGACTGAGACTGGGCTATAAGTTATTGTTTTCATATTGATGAGCAGTAAATTTTTAAACATCTGTCATGATTTGAAGAGGACATGACTTAAGCAAGAAAAACAATTATATTTCCTACCTTTTAAACAAAGAGACAATGAAAATTACACATTTGGATAGGCCACTCAGAACTGCCTTCTGAAGATATGTTTCAGTAGAAAATACATTTCCAAGAATAATTGCTCCTCATCCCAAATTTGGGTATAATCTCAGGCCTTGTCCCACTCACACAAAGGATCATCCTTCCCAAATTCCAGCAGACAAGAAATAGTGTCCCTTTTCTCTGAGCAATTAAAATTCTCACTTGCACTGAGGGCGTGAAGAAGGGTTGTCAGTCTTTTTCATCTGCTAGGACTAACACCATTAACTGTGAGGCTTTTGCAAGCTTTTTTGCAGACTGTCTTGTCACTCCACCATGAAAAAGGAAAGGCAAGCACCAGTCATTTCTGACTCTGGGGTGATGTTGCTTTCACAGCGTTTTCACAACAGACTTTTTACGGGGTGGTTTGCCATTGCCTTCCCCAGTCATCTATGCTTTTGCAAGCTTTTTTGCAGGCAAAGTCTTGTCATTCCACCATGACCCTCAAGCTAATATTGATACAGTATGTGAACTGGAGGCCCCTTAGCTGTCTCTGGATTCTGTGTTTGACAGCTTCAGCCAACTCTCCTGGGCTGATGTTGACAGAAATCTGGGTGCCATTAGGCTGACCACATGGCCTCTTGTACCTGTGCCTCTCATGAGTGGTGAAAGCCGGTGGTGAGGGAACATGAGGCCTTCTGGTAGATATTATCAATCTGTCCCTAGGTTTGGGGATCTATCCAGAGGGACTAAAAGAGGCTGTGGTTGTACCACTCTTAAAGAAACCAACTTTGGTACCTTTGAATCCATCCAATTACTGCCCAGTCTCAAATCTTTCATTTCTGGAAAAGAAATTGAGAGAATGGTGGCAGAACAGTTACAGAATTTTCTGAATGACACACTGGCACTGGGCCCATTCCAGTCTGGTTTCTGCCCCAGCCGTGGGACAGAGACAGCACTAGTTGCCCTCACAAATAATCTCCCCAGGCAGTTGGATCAAGGACCCTTGCTGCTGCATTCTAGACAAGCTGAAGTTTCTGGATCAGTCTCAAGGGTAGGCTCATGTAGAGCAAGTCACAATCTGGAGGTGACCATTGTGTGGATTATTGTGCCTAGGTCAGAGTGGGACAGGTAGGGGGCCAGTTGCCTGACCTGGCATAGCTGGAAAAGTGCCAGTCTGAAAACATTTGTGATCTGGGCCTCCACTGATAACAAGACATCCAGAATCACACCCAGCTCTTAACAGTTGGTGCCGATAATAAGGCCACAATCTCAAGAGCCAGGAGTTTGCACCCTAAACCTAAATTCTCCCTGCCCAGCCCCAGAACCTCCATCTTAGCTGGATGCAGTCTCAGCCGGCTCTGTTTTAGCCATCCCATGATGGCCTCCAGACCATCAGCCAAAATTGCTGAGGTGATATTTGGCCAGCTACACATCTACAGATATAGCTGGGTGTTATCAGCATACACACCACAGCCTGAAACTGCACCAGTTGAGGCAAAGGGGGCACATATAGACATTAAACAATACAGGGAGAGGATTGTCCCCTGCGGAACACTGCGCACCAAGGTGTGCCTAGGGGAACCCTCTCCCCTAGTACCACCCTCTGTCCCCAACCCTGGAGAAATGAGGTAAGCCACTTCAAGGCTTCCCCACGAACTTCAACATTGGCAAGGTGGTGAGTCAACAGATCCTGATCAACCGCATTGAATTGTTCTGTAAGGTCAAGAAGCAACAGCAGTGCTGACATCTTTCCCCCACAACAACCATCCTTTGCATTCACTTTCACCCTTTTGACACAGAGGAGTTGGTTCACAATCACAAGGGTTGCAAGGGTATAAAATGTGTGTCCTCAGTCAAGGAACCCATTAGCTAAGCCCCTGTGCTTGGTATGAGCAGAGAGATGAGTGGTTCCAATCCCTGAGTCCACCTAAAACCTCCAAACTCCAGCAGGCGAGAGGAATCAGAATCAAAATGTGGGTCCTCGGCCAAGGAACCCTCTAGTTAAGCCACTCGGATTGACCTGAACAGAAATGGGTGGTCAGAGCTCTGAGTCCACCAAACACCAAAACTCCAGAAGGGGAGAAGAGTTCCCAATCAAGAGGGAATGTGCTTTTCTACTCCACTTTTAACAAGTTCCCTGTCTCTCTGTGTAATTGCACACAGCTGAAAGAAGAGAAGCTGAGGAGCTGAATGGAGCTGAGCATATATATAGCATTCTGATCTCATAGAGCAAAATGGGAACCCTGTTATTAGAAGGCAGCAGTGCCTGTTATGTTTTGGAGGGCTCCTAGTGCTGTTTCCAAGTCTGTAGAATTCCATATACACCCCAGTTGCCTTGGACTTTTGAAAATGATTAAATTGAGTGAAAACAGTCTGTCTGGAAATGTAATCATTTATGATCTGCCACAAACAGCACCGTTTTTGAAGTTTGTGCCAGGCACCCTTCCATGACAATCACTTCGCAAACCACAAACCACCCAAAATTCACAATGAACTTTATTTTGTAAGTCAATTTGTGCCCATTCCTATGTTCAACCCAACTGGGCAAGTTTGGGTGCCAGTTCCATGCAAATGTTTTTGCTCATGTTACTGTGCTGACGAGCAGTAAATTGTTGGAGCTGAGTAAGGTTCATATTATTCCAGGTTGGCACTAATGGGAGATTGTTTGCACCTCATCATAGGTGTTCTCTAACGTTAACCCACAATGATGTCAGTATGCTGGAAGCCATATAATTAGACAGCAGAGCATACAAAGAAGTGAGTGGCTCTAAATTGCCTACTGATTACCAATCTTGATAATCATAAATACCTTGGTCTGCCTACAGCAATTGTTCAGATTTCCATTTCTATTTCCCAGTGTCTAAAAATGGGCTGATATGTTTATACTTCCTCTCTCACAGGATACTACAAGAATTAATTAGGTAATAATGAAGATAAAAAGCAATGTATAACTAGCACGATCATCATAATTAAGATAATCTCCAGAGGTTTCTTCAATAAACTTCAGTTAGCATAATTCAGTGGATAGGTAGCAAACAATAATTTTTAAAATATCTCTCTCTCTCTCTCTCTCTCTCTCTCTCTCTCTCTCTCTCTCTCTCATATTGTTCTGTACAAAATGTTCTCCATTTTAAAAAACATTCTTTCAAACCAAGCAGAATTTCAGTCAAGGAAGTGGAGATGAAGGTGGAGGTTCCATTTATTTGTGGGTTTTTTCCTCAAAACATTTTCAGAAAAGGAAAATTATCTACCTCCATCCCCCACATAGTTCAAATACTTACCTTGTACCTGAATGTCAGCAATGAATGAGGGTGTACATTGAACTAAAGCAGGAAATTCCATTTGGAATGCATTTACACGTTTGACAAATAACCCAGTGAGATACTCATATCACGGTGAGCGAATATATCCTTGAAACAAAATGTTACCTTATGATTAATCATGCTATATGTATTAAAATTGCTTTTATTAGTCTTGCAAATCATCCGTTCTAAGAATAATGTACATATAAATGAAACATACTACAGAGGAAATACTTTCCTTCAGCTCTTTACTTTACAACTAAGTGCTTGAGGCATTTCCAAATAACTTCTGGCTGGCTTTTTATGTTTTCAGAAAGGAAAAGCAGCCATTGCTTCTTTGTCCCAGCATGCTTTGCTGCAATCTGGGAGCTGATGCAGCTGACATGAACTAACTTAAGCACTTTTCAAAGAGACTCCTGAATGAGCATCTAAAAACTATTATTCAGGTTTAAAAAATTAACCTTGGGGAAAACCCTGAGCAGACAGGGTGGCTTGCTTTTCTCCCACAACCAAGTAATATTACTTTGTTTGGCTTCCATTGACTGTGTACTCATCTAATAATAATGTCCAGTATTGTTAATACAAGGAACACTACTTTTTCCTCTGCCTTTTAAGGGACACAAGTGTTCTCTTTGGAATTAAGGAGACACCTGACCACCTATTTGATTTTACATTTGCCATCAGAAACATTATCTTGTGTTTTCTTCCCAAGGCCAAAGGTCCAACCTGATATCAGATGCACTCAGCCTAATATGGGATGCAAACAAAAGACCTGAAGATTATGGCCTGAAACACCTTTTTCCTCTCCTCCCCTCCCCAATGTTATTATTTATGAAGTCAAGTTAAGTGTTCTGGAGAGCTTGAAAGCCTGTACATTATTTTGTTTAATATTCATTATTCTTAAGTATTACAATACTTTTGTTACTGGATTTTCCTTTGCATCAACATGGCTACCTGGAACCTCTATATGGGACGGAGACGGTGTTGGTTGCCCTAGTGGATGACCTTCAATGGCATCTGGATCGGGGCGGCTCGGCGGTGCTGATGTTGTTAGACCTGTCGGCTGCGTTCGACACGGTCGACCATCGGCTGCTGAAGGGTCGCCTCGCCGACGCGGGGATTCAGGGGTTGGCGTTACAGTGGCTTTCCTCTTTCCTGGAAGGTCGGGGACAAAGGGTCGCAGTTGGGGGGGAGCTATCCCGGAGGTGCACACTCGATTGTGGTGTGCCCCAAGGGGCGGTTCTCTCCTCGATATT
The DNA here is from genome assembly GCF_032191835.1 of Heteronotia binoei. NCBI lineage: Eukaryota > Metazoa > Chordata > Lepidosauria > Squamata > Gekkonidae > Heteronotia > Heteronotia binoei. The sequence goes on along the minus strand of NC_083232.1, from coordinate 39,454,772 downwards.
ATTTAACATCTATATGCGGCCTCTTGCCCAGATTGCCCGAAGGTACGGGCTGGGATGTCACCAGTACGCTGATGACACCCAGCTCTATCTACTGATGGACGGCCAGCCGGTCTGCGCCCCGGAAAATCTAGATCGGGCATTACATGCCGTGGCTGAGTGGCTCAGACTGAGCGGGCTGAAGCTTAATCCTGCGAAGACAGAGGTCCTTTGCCTGGGTCACTGCGGCCTGGGAGGGGGAATCCCCCTACCAGCCTTTGACGGTGCGCCGCTGATAGCGGCGGACAGGGTCAGGAGCTTGGGGGTGCTATTGGAGCCTTCCTTAAAGATGGAGGCTCAGATAGCAGCCACTGCCAACTCCGCATTCTTTCATCTTAGGCGGGCAAGACAGTTGGCCCCCTTCCTGGAGCGCGACGACCTAGCAACAGTGATCCATGCCACGGTCACCTCGAGGTTGGACTACTGTAATGCCCTCTACATCGGGCTGCCCTTGTCCCGAACCCGGAGATTGCAGCTGGTGCAGAATGCCGCGGCCCGGCTGTTACTGGGTCTCCCAAAGTGGGGACACATTCAGCCGGGTCTTCGGACCCTGCACTGGCTTCCAGTGATATACCGAGTCCGGTACAAGGTGCTGGTTATCACCTTTAAAGCCCTATATGGCTTGGGACCTGTCTACCTGAAGGACCGTCTCTCCCCACACGTTCCCCAGAGAGTACTGAGGTCGGGAACACAAAATCTCCTTACTATCCCTGGGCCAAAAGAAGCCCGCTTGAAAGCCACGAGAGAAAGGGCCTTCTCTGTTATGGCCCCTACATGGTGGAATCAGCTGCCGGAGGAGGTGAGGGCCCTGCGGGACCTTGTTCAGTTCCGCAGGGCCTGTAAGACAACCCTCTTCCGGCTAGCTTATACCTAGCTTGAGAATTTAATGCAACTTGCCAGTTTTCCTCTTTTATATTTAGAATATTTATTAATTTTTAAGGTTTTATCTGTTTTAAATGTTTAATTCTTTCATATTTAAATATTGTTTAAATTTTTATGCTGGATTTATTGTTGGAAGCCGCCCTGAGCCACTTGTGGGAAGGGCGGGATATAAATTCTAAATAAATAAATAAATAAATATATGAAGACTAAAAACCCTTTACCAGAATGATTTTTCCCCTCATTCTTCGCCCCTCCCTCTTTTGGGTAAGAACATAAGAGAAGCCATGTTGGGTGAGGCCAGTGGCCCATCCAGTCCAACACTGTGTCACACAGTGGCCAAAAAACCCAGGTGTCATCAGAAGGTCCATCAGTGGGGCCAGGACACTAGAAGCCCTCCCACTGCCCTCCCAAGCACCAAGAATATAGAACATCACTGCCCCAGACAGAGTTCCATCAGTACACTGTGGCTAATAGCCACTGATGGACCTCTGCTATGGACTGGATATGTTTATCCAGTCCCCTCTTGAAGCTTGTGGGTGGGGTCCCACAAGCTTTTCCCCTCACATACCTAATTCCCTCCATACTACTGCCTTCATATTATGTCCCTTTTGTCATTCAGGTCCCATGATTTTCAGCAAAGAATTTTTTTTAATGGTCAGAGATTATTCTCCATTTTTCACAAGTAGACAACCTGATTAGATCCAACCCTTTGTTGAACATCCAAACTGACAAAAAATTCTATGAAACTTGAAACCTAGCTCACTACTTCATGATATTTACTTGGAGGAGGAGGAGGAGGACAACAACAACAATGGATTTATACCCTGCCCTGGAGTCTCAGAGCAACCAGTTTACAATCTCCTTTCCCTTCCCCTCCCCACAACAGACAGCCTATGAGGTAGGTGGAGCTGAGAGAGCTCTGTCAGAAACTGCTCTTGAGAGAACTTGACTGACTAAAGGTCACACCAGCAAGTGAATGAGGAGGAGTGGGGAATCAAACCCTGTTCTCCCAGATTAGAGTCCGCACTCTTGGCTCTCACATAATACTACTGGTTGAATTATTTACTAACATCCTTTACACCTATCCTTTCTTTCCAATTGGGACCTAAAGCAACTAACATCATTATCTTCTCCTCCATTTTATCCTCACCACAATCTTATGCAGTGGGGTTAGTCTGAGATTGTGTGACGGGTTCAGGGTCAACCAGCTAGCTTCTGTGGCAGAGGGGATGTTCAAAGCTGGGTCTCTCCAATCCTAACCAGCATTTTAAAAACACGACAGATTTGAAATTTAGATTTTCAATTCCTTCTGCTTGGTGAAATGTAGGATGAGGACTACTGGATTTAGAACTGGTACTCTGGTCCCCTCAGATTGGGGCCTAATTTAAAATGCAACTGTGGTGAGGCAGAAGAACTTATTCATGTGATTTTGCATGTCCTGTGCATCTAATTTAAACTGTGCTACTGCTGCTGAAAAGCAAATTAAAAACACTTTCATAGGAATAAGCACCATTGATTAAAATGGGGACTTACTTCTGAGTAGACTAGTTTAGTATTGCTCTCTTAGAGATGTCTGCTCCAAATGCCACTCAGGTCTATTCAATATGGAAAATGTTCTTAGGATTGCACTGTAAATACCATACATCTGCAAGTAAGAGATCCTTAGCCTAACAGGATGTTTTACACATGTGTTAATGTCGCAGATGGGAATGTGCTGCCTCACCAATATTATAGCAAAATCAGCCTTCCCTCCCACACATATTCCTGGGATAGGGTTGCCAAGTCCAATTTAAGAAATATCTGGGGACTTTGAAGGTGGAGCCAGGAGACATTGGGGTGGAGCCAAGATCAAGGCTGTGACAAGCATAATTGAACTCCAAAGGGAGTTCTGGCCATCACATTTAAAGGGACAGCACACCTTCTCAATGCCTTCCTTCTATAGGAAATAATGAAGGATAGGGGCACCTTCTTTTGGGGCTCACAGAATTGGACCCCCTGGTCCAATCGTTTTGAAACTTGGGGGATATTTTGGGGAGGGGCACTAGATGCTGTACTGAAAATTTGGTGCCTCTACCTCAAAAAACAGCCCCCCCAGAGCCCCAGATACCCACGGATCAATTCTCTATTATTTTTTATGGGAATAAATCTCCATAGGGAATAACAGTTCCCAGCAGACATTTCCCTCCCCTCCACCCCCCGCTTTCTGTCAACCCTAAAGCGGGGGGGGAGGGCCTCCAAACCAGGGGATCCCTTGCCCCCACCTGGGGATTGACAACCCTATCCTGGGAAGGGGAAAAAATCAAGAGCCACTGACTTTGAAAGAAGTTTTTGACTGTCCCATCTAACCCCTCAAATATGTAAACAAGCCCAAAGTTAAAATTAGTTATATGATATGTTATCTCATTGTGTAATTGTATGTATAAACTAACTCCATAATGATTTAGGAAAGAAAGAGCAGCTGGTACTGAATTACAAAGGCCAAGAATTCACAAACTGAGAGAGATTTCTCAGAAACAGATGAGCTTTTCTGTGAACGCTGACTGAGAAAATTTGTGAGTACAGAACCCATTCTGAATCAAACTGCAGAGCTCACCTAACCCAGTTACAATTCTCTCCATGTTAATTCCTTTGCCCAGCAATGGTTCCCCCCCCCACCCCAGAATATCTGCTGTGGCTTGTACAACAGCTGTATTTGTTGTGTATTTTTAAAATTAAGTACATCAATAAAGATGATCCATGCAGCCCACCCAACTTCTTCCCCAACATATCCCAACCAAGAGGATTTAAACACCTACAGTAGAACCAGCAGACAGATACAGCAAGAGATAAAATCAGCTGAGTGTACAAGAAGAAAGAGAAGCAAAGGGCACAAGGGGTGCAAGAGCGAAACAACAGGAAAGCGCAGCAACAGAGTACCTCTGGTAACACTAACGGTCATTCCAAACACAATTACACCCTTGTAAATTAGAGTTGCTGAGTGCTGACCTCAAGGTGGAGCCTGTCATTATCCTGGGATTACAGGCGATTTCTAAACTACAGTTCCCTTGGAGGAAATGGCAACTGCAGGGAGTGAACTCTGTGACATCACAGCACTGCTGAACTTTTTCTCCCCTCACAAAACTCCATTCTCCCTGTGCACCATTCCTAAATTTCCAGGAGCTTTTCAAGTCAGAGTTGGCCACCCTATACTAAGTCTATGGAAACTCAAAAGTGTGTAACACTGTTTAGGATTGCTCTGAGAGTCAGTGCTCAGTATATGCAGAAAATGTTATCATATAAATGAAAAAATGTGTCATAATAATGTGTGATGTTTTGGCACAAAGATCAGTATTTCAGAGACCCTTTGCAAAAGAAATATGGCACTTCTATTTGAGTTCTACTTATGGCTGTCTTTGATTCAGATATCTGTATGATGTTGGCACAAAGCAAACTCAAGTTGAATTCAGACAGCCAATTTGGGCCGACACATGAATGGCCCATGTCTGGATCAAAAAGCTGTGTTCAAACATGCACATCTGGGTCCCTCCTCACTCTCACCCTTACCTCGTCCTCTGCCGTCGCTCTGCCACTTCAAAAAGCTACCAGGTAGGAAGTGGTAGCAAATTGACGAAGCACTTCCAGGGTGTCTTTCCCGGCCGTCTGAACACCAGGGAAGTGTTGCTCAAGCACTTGAGTGGTGTGACTGAACCTCCGGGGAGCGCACAGCCCATCCCTGTTCCAGCAGTGGCCAACGCACTGTCTGACCACCACAGGGGTGCTTTCCACTGTGCCAGCTTTAGTCTGCAATGGGAGTCTGCCGCCCCAAGCTGTCCATCTGTATCCAGCCTCCGTGTGGTTTCCAACCAACCATTCATTTCTAAATAGCTATGTCAACTTTTTCTTTGCTTGAATTATTTCTTATATGAATGGAACATGATCTTGTTTTCTTGGGGACACCATCTAAAAATGAGGAGAGAGGAGTGCATCCAGTCGTCATAATTAAAGATTCTTGATCTCTCCATAGAGCAAATACTGATGTTGAGGCCTCAGTGTTGCCTCTCAAGTCTTTTGGAACAACAGGGCATATGGGAAAATCACCACATATTTTCCCCCCCTCCAACCTGAATGAATAGTTTCAACTATGAAAAGGTCACCAGAGGTTACTAAAGAGGGGGAGATATTTAGCTATTTTGAGATTTTCATTTTTCTTTGAACTCAAATATAATTGCTATAAATATTCTATTCCCCCACCCCAAATATCCTTATAGAAATATATGCTCTATGCTTTTGTGTATTTAAAAATGAATGAAAGGTCTATTAATATTTGAAAGCATGGTTACTTGAGGCTCAATTATTAATGCTCAATAATTTTCTCATACTTTAAAAAATATGTACATTACTGTTAGCACAATGATCACTTCACACATGCTTGTAATTGATATTCTGTGATTGCCCACAAAGGGCCTAGGTGAAAGCCCTTTGAGCACATTATACCCTTGGTAAAAAATTAATGATGACTGAAATGCACAGACTGTTTCTCCATTGCTACATAGTACTGTAATGCCACCTAGGGGTGATCAAACCAAGAGGTTCTCAATTCCTAATCTAAACCTTGCCCAGAGAGATTAAGTAGGTATATCATCAAGACAGGTATAATCTTGAATCTGCAAATGTTCATGTTTATGATCTGCAGTTCCTTTTTCAATGTAACCACATTTACAGCAATGGAACAGAAGTAGGGGTTGCTTTATATACATGAGCACATATTTCCTTCCTTAGATTGTTTTCCAAATTAATTAAGCAATTATAATTGTAGAAGGTAAGCATTTAACAGTACTTCAATAAGAAAGAAGAAACCTTTTAGCATTTTCAAAACAGATGCTGATGCTATGCTTCTTCTACAGAATAACAGCACTTTGTTGTCATTTTGAGTGGTATGCTTGCTAAATGAGCTGCCAGAATCCAAGTCTCTTGCCTAAATTTGGTTGTTTGTATCCTGTCCTTTTAGGTGCCTGTCCACCACTGACCAGCAGGGGGGAACCCCGCCCCCAACAACCACAATCCATTGTGACATCCCTAAATGGATGATGTAATGTGGAAGTGATGTCATCATTATGGTAACCATAGAGTTTTGCCCAAGATACCAGAGTTAGGGTGGCCAGACCGTCCCGGTCTCCCGGGACATTCCCGGTTCTGGCCACCCAATCCCGGCTCCCAGGCTGCCTATACCGGGACCATTAAAGGTCCCGGTTTAGCCAGCCCCGGAGGCGGTGGGCCGCGGGCGCCGGCGGGGAAGGCGGCGAGTGAGGGAGGGAGCGTCCCTGCGCCTGCGCAGGGCCCCTGCGCACGCGCAGGGACGCTCCCTCCCTCACTCGCCGCCTTCCCCGCCCGCGCGCGGGGCCCGCAGCGGTGGCGGAGGCCTCTCCGCGGCCTCCGCTGGTCGCTGGAAGCCCTCCAGAGTCTCTGGAGGGCCTCCAGGGACCAGCGGAGGCCGCGGAGAGGCCGCGGAGCAGCCGGCGCTGGTCCCGGAAGGCCTTCCAGAGACTCTGGAGGGCCTTCTGGGACCAGCGCCGACCAGCGAAGGCCTCCCCGCGGGCTCCGCTGGTCCCTGGAGGCCCTCCAGAGTCTCTGGAGGGCCTCCAGGGACCAGCGGAGGCCGCGGGGAAGCCGCGGAGCACCCGGCACTGGTCCCGGAAGGCCTTCCAGAGCCTCTGGAAGGCCTTCCGGGACCAGCGCCGGCCAGCGAAGGCCTCCCCGCGGCCTCCGCTCTGGAGGGCCTCCAGGGACCAGCAGAGGCCGCGGGGAGGCCGCGGGGCACCCGGCGCTGGTCCCGGAAGGCCTTCCAGAGCCTCTGGAAGGCCTTCCGGGACCAGCGCCGGCCAGCGAAGGCCTCCCCGCGGCCTCCGCTGGTCCCTGGAGGCCCTCCAGAGTCTCTGGAGGGCCTCCAGGGACCAGCGGAGGCCGCGGGGAGGCCGCGGGGCACCCGGCGCTGGTCCCGGAAGGCCTTCCAGAGCCTCTGGAAGGCCTTCCGGGACCAGCGCCGGCCAGCGAAGGCCTCCCCGCGGCCTCCGCTGGTCCCTGGAGGCCCTCCAGAGTCTCTGGAGGGCCTCCAGGGACCAGCGGAGGCCGCGGGGAGGCTGCGGGGCACCCGGCGCTGGTCCCGGAAGGCCTTCCAGAGCCTCTAGAAGGCCTTCCGGGACCAGCGCCGGCCAGCGAAGGCCTCCCTGCGGCCTCCGCTGGTCCCTGGAGGCCCTCTGGAGTCTCTGGAGGGCCTCCAGGGACCAGCGGAGGCCGCGGGGAGGCCGCGGGGCACCCGGCGCTGGTCCCGGAAGGCCTTCCAGAGCCTCTGGAAGGCCTTCCGGGACCAGCGCCGGCCAGCGAAGGCCTCCCCGCGGCCTCCGCTGGTCCCTGGAGGCCCTCCTGAGTCTCTGGAGGGCCTCCAGGGACCAGAGGAGGCCGCGGGGAGGCCACGGGGCACCCGGCGCTGGTCCCGGAAGGCCTTCCAGAGCCTCTGGAAGGCCTTCCGGGACCAGCGCCGGCCAGCGAAGGCCTCCCCGCGGCCTCCGCTGGTCCCTGGAGGCCCTCCAGAGTCTCTGGAGGGCCTCCAGGGACCAGCGGAGGCCGCGGGGAGGCTGCGGGGCACCCGGCGCTGGTCCCGGAAGGCCTTCCAGAGCCTCTAGAAGGCCTTCCGGGACCAGCGCCGGCCAGCGAAGGCCTCCCTGCGGCCTCCGCTGGTCCCTGGAGGCCCTCTGGAGTCTCTGGAGGGCCTCCAGGGACCAGCGGAGGCCGCGGGGAGGCCGCGGGGCACCCGGCGCTGGTCCCGGAAGGCCTTCCAGAGCCTCTGGAAGGCCTTCCGGGACCAGCGCCGGCCAGCGAAGGTCTCCCCGCGGCCTCCGCTGGTCCCTGGAGGCCCTCCTGAGTCTCTGGAGGGCCTCCAGGGACCAGCGGAGGCCGCGGGGAGGCCACGGGGCACCCGGCGCTGGTCCCGGAAGGCCTTCCAGAGCCTCTGGAAGGCCTTCCGGGACCAGCGCCGGCCAGCGAAGGCCTCCCCGCGGCCTCCGCTGGTCCCTGGAGGCCCTCCAGAGTCTCTGGAGGGCCTCCAGGGACCAGCAGAGGCCGCGGGGAAGCCGCGGAGCAGCCGGCGCTGGTCCCTGGAGGCCTCCAGAGGCCAGCGCCGGCAGCTCCCTCCCTCCCTCGCCGCGAGGCCGCCGCCGCAGGACTCGCCGCCGCCGCTGGACTCCGCCGCCCTGGAATCAGGTAAGGGGGCCGAAAGCGGGGGGGCGGGGGGCGGCCTTCCTTTCTTCCCTCCCTCCTCCCTCCCTCCCTTCCTTCCTTCCTTCCTTCCTTCCTTCCTTCCTTCCTTCCTTCCTTCCTTCCTTCCTTCCTTCCTTCCTTCCCTCACTCCCTTCCCTTCCTTCCTTCCCTCCCTCCTCCCTTCCTTCCTTTCTTCCTTCCTTCCTTCCCTCCCTTCCTTCCCTCACTCCCTTCCCTTCCTTCCTTCCCTCCCTCCTCCCTTCCTTCCTTTCTTCCTTCCTTCCTTCCCTCCCTCCCTCCCCCCTTCCTTCCTTCCTTCCTTCCTTCCCTCCCTCCCTCCCTCCCCCTTCCTTCCTTCCTTCCTTCCTTCCTTCCTTCCTTCCTTCCTTCCTTCCTTCCTTCCTTCCTTCCTTCCTTCCTTCCTTCCTTCCTTCCTTCCTTCCTTCCTTCCTCCCTTCCCTTCCCTTCCCTTCCCTTCCCTTCCCTCCCTCCTCCCTTCCTTCCCTCCTTATGTTCTTATGTGACACAGAGTGTTGGACTGGAGAGGCCACTGGCCTGATCCAACAGGGCTTCTCTTATGTTCTTATGTGACACAGAGTGTTGGACTGGAGGGGCCACTGGCCTGATGCAACAGGGCTTCTCTTATATTTTTATGTGACACAGAGTGTTGGACTGGAGGGGCCACTGGCCTGATCTAACAGGGCTTCTCTTATGTTCTTATGTGACCAGAGTGGTGGAGTGGATGAGCCATTGGTCTGATGCAACAGGGCTTCTCTTATATTTTTATGTGGCACAGAGTGTTGGACTGGAGGGGCCACTGGCCTGATCCAACAGGGCTTCTCTTATGTTCTTATGTGACACAGAGTGTTGGACTGGAGGGGCCACTGGCCTGATCTAACAGGGCTTCTCTTATGTTCTTATGTGACCAGAGTGGTGGAGTGGATGAGCAATTGGTCTGATGCAACAGGGCTTCTCTTATATTTTTATGTGGCACAGAGTGTTGGACTGGAGGGGCCATTGGTCTGATGCAACAGGGCTTCTCTTATATTTTTATGTGGCACAGAGTGTTGGACTGGAGGGGCCACTGGCCTGATGCAACAGGGCTTCTCTTATATTCTTATGTTACACAGAGTGTTGGACTGGAGGGGCCACTGGCCTGATGCAACAGGGCTTCTCTTATGTTCTTATGTGACGCAGAGTGTTGGACTGGATGGGCCACTGGCCTGATCCAACAGGGCTTCTCTTATGTTCTTATGTGACAATACTGACTTTGGTGGACCCAAGCACTGATTCAGTGTAAGGGAGCTTTGTGTTTGTGACTGGAGTAGATAATACTGACTTTGGTGGACCCAAGCACTGATTCAGTGTAAGGGAGCTTTGTGTTTGTGTCTTCTGGTGCAATTTTGTTCTCAGATCCTGTATTTACTTCATCAGTATATGGGATAAGGCACTTTCTCAACTGTGCTGCATAATGCAGCCTATTTATTTTGTCCTGTTGGCTCTGTTGGCTCTGTCTGCGCCACCTTCATCACTTTCGGGGTGTGGATCCCCCAGTGGGGTGGTCTTGTGACTCCCTCCGCCGGCTGTTTCTGATAGCCCTGCGCCCCCTCTTTCATTTGATATGTGTCCCGTGCGGGTGCCACCCTCCCGCCAGGAGATGCCACAAAATGAGCCCCCTTGAGGCTTATGGCGGCAGGGCTCGGGGGAAGCGAGCTAGACTGCTGTTCTTTTGAGGGGTTATAGAGTGTTTCGAGCCCGTCCCTGTGGCATCGGTCCCATCGTTGTGGGGCCCAGGGGGCCGGCGCAGCGGCACGCTGAAGCAGCCTGTCGGTCACTTCCGGGTTCCTGTCCTGCATCTCGACCTGTGTTATTAGTGACAGGCTGCTTCGGCGTGCCGCTGCGCCGGCCCCCTGGGCCCCACAACGATGGGACCGATGCCACAGGGACGGGCTCGAAACACTCTATAACCCCTCAAAAGAACAGCAGTCTAGCTCGCTTCCCCCGAGCCCTGCCGCCATAAGCCTCAAGAGGGCTCATTTTGCGGCATCTCCCGGCGGGAGGGTGGCACCCGCACGGGACACATATCAAATGAAAGAGGGGGCGCAGGGCTATCAGAAACAGCCGGCAGAGGGAGTCGGGAGAGCACCCCACTGGGGGATCCACACCCCGAAAGTGATGAAGGTGGCGCAGATAGAGCCAACAGAGCAAACAGGACAAAATAAATAGGCTGCAGTAGAGAAAGTGCCTTATCCCATATACTGATGAAGTATATACAGGATTTCAGAACAAAATTGTTTCCGGCGGTGATATTTGGGGGATTTTTGGGGATGTCACAGGAAGTGCTGTGAAGTCACTTCCTGTTTCCGGCAGTGGCATTTGGGGGAAATGATGTCATTTGGGGGAAATGATGTCACAGGAAGTGATGTCACTTCCCATTTCCGGCAGGTGACGCGGGGAAATGATGTCACAGGAAGTGATGTCACTTCCTGTTTCCTGTGGTGGCATGCCGTCACCGGAAGTGACGTCACTTCCTGTTTCCCCTACCTCCCCCCCCCAACGTGTCCCTGGCTGGCCTTCAGACATTATGGTCACCCTAACCAGAGTGCTGCTGCACAATGTCTCCAGTGCGATGACATCACTTCCACAGTACATCATCACATCAGGGATGTTGTGCACAGCAATGTCACCCCTCCCCCACTCCCTGAAAGCTCCCTCCCAACCCCACCAGTGAGCAGAGAAGACCTGGCAACTGTATCCATCATGAAATTCAAGGTAGTGTACATCCATAGGGTTCCTTGGAGATCTCTTCCATTTAGGCCTTAACCGGATCAATAGCTGCTTACTTTCATCAAGATGATTGTATCACATGCCCTCCCACTGTGTCTTGGGGCAGCCAACCATACTTAGACCCACAAGACCACAGTAATGCCACAGTGGACCATCCACAATTCTGAGCCAAGCAACCATGAGCTCAGGAAAGTATTCAAATTCTGGACCCTTCTATGTTTTTGCTGACAATATTTAGGCTATCGTGAAAAGTCTGACCTGAACAAAGATCTTCCAAACCCTAGTCCAACGTCCCTTCCACTGAAGCAGCCTGTTTCTTAAGCTCCTTCCCTTCACATATGCACACATAAAAAAACACATATACCCAGAGACCTGGGCAACACTGACAATGTGACTCATTGTTAAAATGACGACTTAATAGCTTGAGGGAAATGAAATAAACTGTTCCTTTATGCCTTTATTCTATACTTCATGCTCACAGACCAATGGGTCATAAGCAGACAAATTCAGTAATTCAAAGATACAGAATAATACAATCCAGAAACATAAAAGATAATCAAATAACCATAGATACTAAATACAAAATACATCATTAAAGCGGGGAAAGTAATTTAAAACTATTGATAAAAATTTTGCCACAGCAGGAGTTACACTTGGATCAGTATCAGCCAAAAGTTTTGTAACTACTTTTTATTCCAAGACACATCCCCATTTCTGAATGTATTCTGTGATTCATTTGTCTCTGGTGAACTCATACTTCTTACTGTCAATGAAAAGGTGCCAGATAGTATCCAGATTCCCTGATTTACAGTCACAAAACTGTTCAGAAAAGGGAATCCCTAGGAGCCTGCCTGCTAACTCCCCTAGTGGTAAAATATGTATGCTTTAAAGTCTCAAAAGACAAACTCAGTCTCTGTAACTAATTTTTGACAGAACTCCAAAAACGATCTCTAACAAATAAATGTAAATAGCTCTCTTCTAAGGAAGGAAAAAAAAAACCCCAACCTAAAAATAAAAACTGTAATCCAGGCTTTAGCTTCTAATGATGGCTCCACAAATTCCAACCAGATAGCTGAACCAGAGGTACACTGTGGTAAACAAGACATGGAGTGCAAAAAGGAGATTCAATAGGAAACATATTTCTCATTTACTTTGGCAATAGTATCCCAAATAGCAATAGTGGAACTAACTTGGCCTTGATGCCTGGATGGCAGCTGGCAAGTAGTTGCCTCCTGAAGTCTGAAAGAATCACAGGAGGGCTGCTGAATGTTAACTTCATGGTGGCAGTCATATGGCCTGTCCATGGCATAGTATAAAAGTAAAGGACATCCATAGGAACCCTGTGGCACAGAGTGGTAAGTTGTAGTACTGCAGTCCAAGTTCTGCTCACAACCTGAGTTCAATCCAGGTGGAAGCTGGGTTCAGGTAGCTGGCTCATGGTTGACTCAGCCTTCCATCCTTTTAAGGTCAGTAAAATGAGTACCCAGCTTGCTGGGGGGGAAGTGTAGATGACTGGGGAAGGCAACAGCAAACCACTCCATAAAAAGTCTGCTGTGAAAACGTTGTGATGCAACGTCACCCCAGAGTCAGAAATGATTGATGCTTGCACAGGGGACTACCTTTACCTTTTTAAAGGACATCTAGGTACCAAAAACTATTAACTTGCTCAATTAAATGGCCATCCATATTCCATGAGAAGTGATGATATGGAACACGGTTACAAAATTATATACCGGTAGTTTATATCTAAAGACTGTTTATTATTCCACAGTTATCCATATGCCAGAAAATAAACTAGTTTATCTATTGAGTCTGTATGTTCCTTACCTTGTCAACATAGCCTTCTAGGCAAATAGGACCCGGATTTATTCCCAGGTTTCTAGGTAGGAGAGCCACATTGGTGTAGTGGTTAAGAGTGGTGAACTATACTTTGGAGAACTGGGTTTGATTCCCCACTCCTCCACATGCAGCCAGCTGGGTGACCTTGTGTCAGTCACAGTTCTCTCAGAGCTGTTCTCTCAGAGCTTTCTCTGCTCCACCTACCTTACAGGGTACCTGTTGTGGGGAGAGGAAAGGAAGGATTTATACAGTTTTAATGTTGTAAGTCACCACAAAACCCTTTCAGTGAGCAATGACTGAAAAAAAAAGCTAATAAATAAATAAGAGCCTATTATGATCATTCTGATTTTCATCCACCAATCTTGGTGCCCAGCTCTGCAAAACACCCTACAGACTGTAAATTGCAGAAAGAACAACCAGCAAATTCCACAGAACAATCAGCACAGTCAACAACCATCTTCCTTATCTTCAAACCCCTTCCAACCCTCCCAGCAATTAACACAGAACAATGGTCACATTCAACAGCCAGTTTCCTTATCACTACCCTTCCAGGAAGCCCCACCAAACAATGGGCACATCCACAAACCAATTGCCCTTTCATCACACCCCCTCCAGCCTAGAAATAGCAGCTCTCCAGCAGCCCTGGCCCCACTCAACGCACAGCAGCCAAGAAGGTCAGAGCGCCTGCTCCGGCTGCAACGCCACTGAGGATGTTCTCCGCAGCTGAGAACGAAACGTCCGGAAGGAAAACTTTCTCCAATAGAACACGGCACTTGAGCCCGAAAGATTCTACAAACCCTAAAGACTGTATGTAGTTCAATCCCCAGCAGCTCAAAATTAAAAGGTATCAGGTAATAGACAATGTGAACGATATCTGTCTGAGACTCTACAGAGCAAAACTGCTTCTCTATTGACTTTCTGTACTGACCAGTAATAAGGCAGTTTCATGTGTGTTCAAATGTTGGATGAATTCTGCTTTTTTTGATATGGTGGTATAATTGCTTTACTAGGAACACTACTTCAAGCATTATCATGTTACCATTTATCATGTTAACAGTCAACATATTTTCATTTTGTTGTTGGAAAGAGGAGAACACCATTATTCACTGCAAGCAAACTGAGTCCCCATTCTCTTCAGTCCAAATTTCCACAGCCTCAAAAATAGCCACATTAATTGGCCTTTCAACAGAGAACAAACCATTCAAATGCTATTACATTTCCACCTATAAATGCAACACCAGGGGATTTCTCAAGGAACTAATTTAAGTTTCACTGATGCAGAACATCCAAATAAATTGAAAAAGAAAAACATGACAGCTATCCACTAGTCATCCTATCATTGCATGGAGGACATGCAGATCTTTGCTTCTCCCATAATAATGGACATTCCATTCTTAGGGCCTTCTTCTTTCCACATCATTTTGATTTCCTCTAATTTAACTCTATTTCAAAAAGTTGGAATTTGCAATAACTACAGAAACTTTTATTTTCTTATGTATTTTAACTTTATGTATTAAAAAAAAAACATAGCCTATATGTTTTGTTTAGAACATTAGTGTACAATAATGAAAAAACATTATGATATAGAAATAACGTGAATTCTCTTTTCTTCAGTCTCAGAGCCAGTTTGGTGTAGTGATTAAGTGCGTGGACTCTAATCTGGGAGAACTAGATTTGATTCTCCACTCCTCTACATGTACCTTCTGAGTGACATTGGGTCAGTCACAGTACGTGAAAGAGCTGTTCTCTCAAGAGCAGTTCTCAAGAGAGCTCTCTCAGCTCACCTACCTCACAGGCAGTGTTCCCTTTAAACTGAGTTAGTGTGAGCTAGCTCACAGTTTTTTATCCTTCTGCTCACATATTTTTGTCTTAGTTCAGGAAAAATTCTAGATCAAGCTGATTTATGCAGTGTCTCACGATTTTAATGCCAGTAGCTCACAAAGTAGAATTTTTTGCTCACAAGACTCTATAGCTTAGAGGGAATATTGCTCACAGAGTGTGTGTTGTGGTGAGAGGAAGGGAAAGGGGACTATAAACCGCTCTGAGACTCTGAGTGAAGGGTGGGTATAAATCAAATCTCTTCTTATCCTCTCTGAATATTTATAATTGCTCTGTATAAGTTGCTGTGTTGAGAAACAACAGGGTCCCTCTGAGTAAAAAAAAAAGTCATGCTTCAAACAAGCACCAAGTTAATTTCACTGATCTGACAAAAATTAAGAACCCATACACCATAACACTTCTTTCTGGTTTAAATGATGTTCTTCACCAGGGTTTGTTTTGGTTTTTTGTTTTGTTTTGTCCTTCCTAAAGAATCCACTACCTGTCCTTAATGCGGACAAAGAAACTCTAGGCTGTACACAAGTGCTACTCTACACATGGTCAAGTTAAGAGTGTGAAACCCACTATACATCATACCTTTGTTTCTGTAAGACCACTTCTGGGGGGAAATGGAAATGCAGGATGCTCCTTTGTAGAAATGCTCTAAACTTGAGTTGCATTCATGGCACAATGCTAAGGTTGCCAACTCTGGATTGGGAAATTCCTGGAGATTTGGGGTTGGAGCCTGGGGAGGGAAGGAACCTCTGTAGGGAATAATGCTGGTCTCTTTAGTCTGGAAATAGTTAATTCTGAGAGACCTTCAGGCTCCACCTGAAGGTTGGCAACTCTACATAATGCTTGTGGTTGAGGAGTAGTCAAGCAACAGTTCAGTTGTTTCACAATCTGAACAAGGGCTTAAAGAAGCTCCTGTATGTTTCTAAAACAACACCTCCATAAATCCACTGCTCATTCTCCACCATAAATCCATTACTCACCCTGCCCATTGGGCCTTCCCTCCTTCAGTTATTACTTATGGCAAAATGTTCAGTTGAGCCCTAGTATACTTGGCAAAGTAGCATCCGTCATGATATTTGTTCAGCGAGTTTTCGTTCTCCATTCTTGTTTTACACGACATGGTGCTCAAAAAGACTGCAGCCAAAGTACAGCCAGGACAAGTTCTCACTTGAGTCAAGAGGAAGGTAAATATTGCTGAAAAAACAAACATAATTCATGCTAACCCACAGCAAAGAAGCAAAATACACCCTGGGTGGAGCTATAACTAGGGCAAGATATATCACTCCACCTAAGAACTACTCAAATTCTGGATTTTAATTTGAAGAGAAGAAGACATTGGATTCATACCCTGCCCTTCACTAATCACCAGATCAGAGTCTCATAGCATCTTACAGTCTCCCACAACAGACACTCTGTGAGGTAGGTGGGGCCGAGAGAGCTCTGAGAGGACTGTTCTTGAGAGGACAGCTCTGAGAGAACTGTGACTGACCCAAGGTAGAGACAGCAGGTGTCCATGATACATCTAAATTGGCCTCCCTTGCTGTGCTATATGTTGTTGTGCTGCTGTAGAGTTGTTATGACATCTTTCTGGCCTATTACTGGGTCACGTCCCACTGGAATTTAAGCACCTCTGTTGACGGATTTATAGTCCTAATGGTTTTAACTATTTATTGTTGAACTGTTTTAATAGTTTTAAATGTTGCACTCCACCCTGAGCCCGTTCACGGGAAAGGGCAGCATATAAATTAACTAGCTAAATATAAATGAATGAATGAATGTGGAAGAGTGGGGAATTAAACCCAGTTCTCCCAGATTAGAGTCCACACACTTAGCCACGACACCAAACTGGGTCTTTGTGACAATTTTTAATGCAAGTTTGCTATTAAACCAGGAAAATTTCTGAGTAGAAAAAAGATTCCCCTTTAGCTACTGTGATTGAGAACCTGGCAGGATGCTTAGAAGCATATATGACAAATTGTGGTGGCAG
Organism: Heteronotia binoei; assembly: GCF_032191835.1. Taxonomy (NCBI): domain Eukaryota; kingdom Metazoa; phylum Chordata; class Lepidosauria; order Squamata; family Gekkonidae; genus Heteronotia; species Heteronotia binoei. Next base: position 39,438,175 of record NC_083232.1, on the reverse strand, counting down.
GAGCAGAGACTGAAATTTTTTTGGCAGGAAACCCCCATTCAGCCCTGTACCCCTGCCTCACGATGGTAGGATGCATTGATTCTGGGACTGACCGAAGACTACTGTCCACACCACACTTCCCACCGCACTTGTAAAAGAGGCTGAAGAAACATTTAGTAATTACTGGCCTGTTAGTAGTTGGCATTATTTACAGTAAGCCACCCCTGAATTATATTGTGATGGTACTCCTGCAGTACCGTCTCCAGTGGCTTGGTAAAATGCAGCTTTAACTTTTTTTTATCTTAATACCAAGGAGGAGGAGACAGATTGAACAGGACAAAAAGATGGATGATTTTACACGAGGAGAAAGTAAACTGAGAGATAGCCATATGAAGATACAGGTTCTTAATACAATAAATACAAGTGGGACCTGCAAGAAACTTGTGTGGAGGAGGTCTTCCCCTCTTTGTTTTTTCACCTTTCCCTCTACTTTTATGCCACTCGCTCTTTCTCCTGTCACCCTATCTCTTACTCTCTTACCCATACCTATCACTCTGCCTCCCATACCTATCTCTCTGCCCCCCATGCCATAACTCTCTTTCTGCCATCTATTCCATTAATCTCCCTTTCTGCCCCCATCCCAATCACTTTCTGCCCCCACCTCAACACTCTCTTTTTCAGCCCCCTACCCCAGCACTCTCTCTTTTTTTTTCTGTCCCCCATATAGCCATTCTGGGCGGTTCACCAGAGTGAGCTAGCAGTCTTTCCTCCCTCATACCACATTTCTCTGTGGGTAATTCAGAGCAACTCCAGTTAAGCCAGCAGACTCTTCCCCTCCCCCTGCTCGCTAAGCCAGCAGACTCTTCCCCTCCTCCTGCTCGCAGCCTGCTGAACCCCTTCCCTTTTGGCAGCTCACCCAGTGTGGCTCCAGGCAGGACTGTCAGGTCTGTTAAATATAAGTGTGTTGTCTGTGCAGACAATGCTTTTTTATTCACGAGAGAGTTTAAACATTCCAATGTGTTGTTTTTTTAATTGTCAGATTTTCCTGCAAACCTAGTGGGTCTCCAAAGTTTGTTGAACCATCTGTTTAGGGCAAGTGTGCCCCCTATCTGATATCTACAGATAAGGTGCACACTTGGGAATTGGGTATATATATTGTTTCCACTCTATATAGAGAGTGAAAAGAACACCAGTAATTGTCAGACTCCTTTGAATTTTCTAAGCTCTTACTTTCTTCCTAAGGTTTCCTAACCTTTTAGATGATATGACAGCCTTTTTAAACTGCTGGCTTCTGTTTGCCCCACAACATCTAAACAAACCCAAAAGACTACATGAAAGAACCATCAACCATTCTGTGCCACACTTAAGCCACGACATAAACAAACCACTTGCACCTGCAGTGACTGGAAAAAGGAAAATATATTTCACCTGCCTAAGGAACTTCTCAACTCTCTCTGACCCAAACAGCAGATAAATGGATTTTTTCCACTCTGCTCCTCTTCATTTTGTCTCCAAAAATTATGAGAGTGTTGACTGGCCATTTTTTGGCTTTCCCTCCAGATTCCAACAGGGTGATATGTCTAAGGAGTCAGACTTGACTCTGTCAGTTACAGGGCAACCTGAAGAAAAGATTGTCAACATCTTCCATTCCTTGTTCTGCTCATCCTGCAAAATGTCTGGAGAGGAACTGGGGCAGAAGTTGGCAACCTTTTTTGATCTGACTGCAAAAAAACCCCCACAAAACCCATGCGGAGTTTACCTACAAAATGCTAGTTTTCTGGAAAATGAAATGGGATGTGGTGATGAAGGCTGTACTTATGGCTGCGTGCCAGCAGCTGGCAACCATTAGGAGTCCAAGGCAGGGGCATGAGGTGCACCATCAGTGTGATGGTGTTACAACATTTCCAAGGAAAAAGCAGGTGACAGTGTAAAAATTGCGAGAAACTCTATGGTTTTACCGCAGTTTCTCACAATTCCTAGAATGGAGTGACACTGAGTTGCCAGCAATTTTTTAAAAAAATCTCCTGCAGCATAGCAATGGTAGTCAACAATAGAGAATCTCCCTCACCTGGCAGGAACCTGACAAACCTAATTGTACCAGGCCAGACATGCTAGGAGTCAGCCAAACCATGTAGTTCTTCCAGTACCTAAAACCCTTACCTCCAATGCAGTTGGCACAGCAATTATGGGCATAAGACAGGCCTGTCACCTTGTCCCATGCTACCAGCCCCAAGGACTTGTCTCGATTGCTTGAACAGAGAACTAGCCCTGTGTGCCAACCAAAAGGGTACAGACTACCACTGTTCAGCACAAGAGCCATCCCTGGTCTGGCCATAACTGAAAATATTGCATCCCTGTCTACTGAAGAAGTGTGGCTACAACCCTGGGTCCTGGGGCCAGATTCCACACTCTGTTTATTATGTAGGTTTCACTTAGAACCTTTTTTCTTGAGTCATATATGACATTAGTATTTGCAGGGGGGGATTTTGAGCAGGAACATACAGGAACGTAGTTCAAGCTGGCTTCGTGTCAGGGGGTGTGACCTAATATGCAAATAAGTTCCTGCTGGGCATTTTCTACACAAAAAGCCCTGTGCAAAACAATGGTGACATCAGGGGTGTGGCCTAATATGCAAATGAGTTCCTGCTGGGCTTTTTCTACAAAAAAACCCTGATGAGTAATCTCTTTCAGTAACTAATGAAGCATATGAATTCAAATTAGGGCACAATACAACTTACCCTTGTTGATGTTTTGCTTAAAACAGAGGGTAACATTTTGCAGACAATGAGGTATTTACCTTGCTGGAAATGGGCTTTTTATAATTTCCCATTTCCACATCTGACATAGAGCATGTCCTAACTTCTTGACCCATAACAACAAAAAATGTTGGAAAGTTCATACTTTAAAAAAAAAAAAACCTCTTTGGCAGAAAAGAACCAATAAATGAAAGAATAAGTAGCGTTGTGACATTGATAAAGGAGTCGACCCTTTCCAGAGAAACTTCAGCTCATAGGAACTTTTGATATCTTGAAAACTCTTTCAAAGTGACAGTGAGCAAAACAATGTTATGCTAAAAGGCTTTCTCTCATTGCAGTTAGGATATGAAGTGCTCAAGCTGTTCTGTTGCCTTTCCCTCATCTTAAATGTTTGGGGACCAGCTGCAATTGCTCTAGGTGGGGCGGGGAATGCAATTTCTACTATTTCTATTGTTTATTGGGTATTGCCAAGCCAGATTCTCTTCTCCTCTCTTCCCTTGCTTGTTGCATTCCTTTAGGTCAAGGGAAAGCTGAAAATGTCTTCAATAAACCAAAAGCTACTGGTGTGGTCTTGTCTCCGAAACCACAATCATAAACTACAGTTGGATTGTGGTTTCCAGCTATAGTGTGAAGGACAAGCTTGAGTCATATTTAGTCAGTTTGGATGTCATAGCAAATTGTGGAGTGTTTCAAAGGGCATTTTCGCACTGACCTTCAAGTGGTGCGACCACCCTCCTCACGCCGGCGGATCTGCAGGGATTTCGCACAAGAAGCGCCGGCGCACCCAAAAGAGCCGGCGACTTCCGTCGCGAAACCAGCTCAAACGGAAACCGCCAAGAAGCAGGAAAACGTTTGAGCTGGTTTCGCGACGGAAGTCGCCGGCTCTTTTGGGTGCACCGGCGCTTCTGGTGCGAAATCCCTGCAGATCCGCCGGCGTGAGGAGGGTGGTCGCACCACTTGAAGGTGAGTGCAAAAACACCCAAAGTGAAAAAGAAAGTGCAGGAGGGCAGAAGGGGAGAAAAGAGGGAGAGGGGAAAGAAAGTGGGGTGGAGTTTGAGGCTTACTTATACAACACTGCCCTTGGTTTGATGAAGATGTGATTTGGACTAATGGGCTGCTTCTCCTTTAATTTGCATTGCTGAAGTCTTGTTCAGAACAGCTTGTGCATCAAGGTCAGTACTCTTTGCCAGCAGTGGTGTAAGAGATCACGAGTTTCAAGGGTCCCCTGGAGGGGAGGGAGCCTGTATTTTTTAAACTGCTAGCTGGAATTTATTGTTTGTTATTTAGCTGTATTGGATGCAAACATCTACATATATGCTAGCTCTACCCCATTGTTATGCATTTGCTGTGTTCACTGATAGTAGGCCTGAGCTTGAAGCATGCTTCTGTTACTCTCCAGGATCCTGATGCCTGCATTCTGATTGGCCATTCTCTTAGAACCAACTAGTCGGGATGTGTGAGGCATTTCTTCCAGAAAATGAAAATGAAGGATCCTGAAGAGACCAATAGGAGGGATTGCCACCAACCAAAGGGGGCATGTTTAACTCAGGCACAGTGTATATATTGAAGTGACCTGTACTGTTTGTGACTGTTTCTTCTCGAATAAACTGTGGTTGCTTACTTAAGAGCTGACTGAACTCACTTTACAATACCCACTGCTAAGAATTCAAGCTCTTCTGGGCCCCAATCAATCCCCTCCCTGCCAGCTCTAGTGGTTCCCACCTAGGTAGAGTTGCTATCTACATTGCATACTTTCCAATACTCAGCCCTCAGGGCTTTCTTTTTTCTGGGGGAACACACTGGAACAGAGTTCCCGAACCTCTTCATGGAAACAAAATTCT